>NW_016817730.1:148185-150257 GCF_001698545.2 Rhinopithecus bieti
TTTTTTTTTTTTTTTTTGAGTTTCAGATAACCTGAAAGAAGGTTATGAGATTTGTATGTGAAAAAATCAAGAATAGGATTTTTAAAAGATTGAGAAACAGCCTTCAATTCATAGTCTAAATGTGGGTAAGAAAAGAAATGAAGGTTATAAAATTGACTTCATTCCATGACTTAAAATTTCCTTTGGGAAGTTCTGCGTAACTTATAAAATGAGAAGCCTTATAAGACTGTCACTCTAACCCCTAATGAGGAGAACAAACAAGAAAAATGACAAAATGATAACTTTTTCTGAGCCCCTGAGAGAACTGAAGTCACAAAAAAATAGATGAACTGAATTTCAAAGGGGTGATAAACACCTTCAAAGAGGGGCAGGGCAGACCTTTAGCAGAGCAATGGAGAAAGAGATGGAAACTATAAGAATGTGTAGGAAGCAAAGAATGAACATTTTAATGAAATCTCAAAGGTCAAATGTAGGCTAGTGTAGCAGAATGGAATCCCTAGGAGTACTGGACACAAGGCAAAAAAGCATCTCCAGACCAGATCATTTCCACAGATTTCCACCATGTGCTCAAAAGAAAAGACTGAGGGCAGGCAGGAGACCACAGAGGACAGGCAAGAAACTCCATGTGCTTGTCACCCCCACCTCTCATCGAAGCAAAAGCTATCTTCTGCTAGAGGAGGGCAGGAAGCACTCCTGTGCCCCGGTCCTAGGGAAAGGTCTGCTGCTACTGAGGGGACAGGTAGAAGCAAAAATTGTCTGCAGTGAAAGAGGAGCAAGAAACACGTCCAGTTCAGATTCCTGTACTGATACAGAAACAGAGGAGGTCTGCTGCTCTTGGAGAAGGAACTCAAAGGGAGAAATTCTTTTGGGTTCAAATTCTCCAGTTTTGGAAATTTTATACAAATAGACTCCCATGAGATAAACAAAACCAAACAAACAAAAGCAAACTCTCTCCCAACCATGGCAAGCAGCACCCGCAACACACACACATCAAAAAATACAAAACAGAGTTTAGCTGACATGAGGAGGCAGGAAAGAAATTCTGAGAAGCCCATACTCTGAGGTTCAGATGCACAGGCCTGTCTAAGATTGGGGCTTTGAGAAGCAGCAGTCGTAAGCCTGAGACCCAGAGGGAGAAAGTGGGTAGGAAGAGAGGGAGGTAAGGAGAGAGATATTGATAGGGTGAGAGAGAGACTGAAAGACAGATTAATTGATTGATTTTAAGACATTTACTGACATTTTTATGGGAACAGTCCTAAATTTGTAGATCAGGCTGACAGGGTAGAAATTCAGGGAAAAGTTTATGTTACAGTCTTGAGTACAGAATCTGCAGGCTGGGAACAGTCAGGGTTTCTAATTCTGCAGTGTTGAGGAAGAATTGCTGCTGCTTTGGGAAACCCCAGTCTTTGCTCTTAAGACATTCAGCTGGTAGGCTGAAGCCCACCTAATTATGGAGGGTGATCTACTTTACTCAATGTCTACCAATTTAAATGTTAATTACATCTAAAACTATACCTTTATAACAACATCTAGATCTGTATTTCACCAAACAATTGGGCACTATAGTCTAGACAAGTTAACATGTAAAATTAATCATCACAATGGTCCGTATCAGAAAGGATACTTCAGAAAAATTATCATTAAGAATAACAGGCCGAGTGCAGTGGCTCATGCCTGTAATCCCAGCACTTTGGAGGCTGAGGCCGGCAAATCATGAGGTCAGGAGTTCGAGAACAGCCTGGCCCACATAGTGAAACCCCGTCTCTACTAAAAATACAAAAATTAGCCTGGCATGGTGGTACACGCCTGTAATCCCAGCTACTCAGGAGGCTGAGGCAGGAGAATCACCTGAACCTAGGAGGCGGAGGTTGCAGTGAGCAGAGATCACACCACTGCACTCCAGCTCCGTGACACAGTGAGACTCTGTCTCAAAAAAAATAATAAAGAGGGACATTACATGAAGATAAGGGGGTTAACTTTTCAAGAGAACATAACAGCCTTAAATATATATATGTTTTATAAATATATTTATATATATAAATATATATATGTATATATAAATATATATATAT
>NW_016817730.1:151397-174798 GCF_001698545.2 Rhinopithecus bieti
TATATGTATATATAAATATATATATATCCATAGCTTCTAAATACATGAAGCAAAAACCAATAGAACTGAAAGGAGAAATTCATAAATATACAATTATAGTAGACTTTAACAATTCTCACTCAATAATCAGAATATATAAACAGAAGATTAAAAAAATATAGAAAACCCAAATAGAACTATCAAACAACTTAATCTAATTAACATTTATAGAACACTCCAACAATAACAGAATAAATAATCAAGATATTCTGGGCAAGCAAGTTTCAATAAATTTAAAAAGATTGAAACAAGTGATACATACATGAATATGTTTGCATCCTGAGAGCATTTTATTAAAGAAGACAGAAACAAATGGCTACATACTGTATTATTTCATTAATATGACATTCTAGAAAAGGAAAATCTACTGGGATAGCAAAGAGGTGGCCAGGAGCTAGATTTGCAGGGAAGGTAATTGACTGAAAAGAACACAAGGGAATTTGGGGGATGATGGAAATTTCCTATACTGTGATTCTAGGGTAGTTACAGGACTGTGTGAATTTGTCCAAACTTACTAAGCTATACATTTATGAAGTATGAATTTTGTTTAGGTAAATTACATCTCAATAAATGTGATTTTTAAAGAAAAATTCCTTTGAGTTCAAATTCTCCAATTTTGGAAATTTTCTAAAATTAGACTCCCAAGAGATTTTTTAAAACAACAAAACCACAATAGTGGGTTATCAAATACCCAGGGCGTACTCAGGGCCAAAGGGCATCCCTTTGGGCTCCTTTGTGTGAAAGCCCTGTCCTTCCTTTAACTACCATAATGGCACATTTTTACTAACTAGATCAATTTTTATCTCCAAATAACCACAAACGAAATGTGTTTTAAAAAATACTAGATATGTTCATTAATGTTTTATTTATTATACATATAATAATTATTTATAATTTGGTTCTCATTACCTAGAGCACATTTCTAACTTTTTTCAATAGTAGAAATAAATTTACATGATATTGTCTCATAATTGAGGGCTATACCTTATTTTCATCAAAAATATAGTTAGTTGCACTGTAGGCTAATTGGAACAAATAATTAGCCAAATCACATACTCAAAGTAAATATTCTATTGAATATTAATATGCAGAAATGCATACAAAATATTCAAGCTAGATAGATTTTCACAAAGTAAGCCTAGATCAAGAAACAGAATATTATCATCTCCTGGAATCCTTATTTTGCCTCCTTGCAGTAGCTACCCACTCCCCATATCAAAGGTTCCTGTTGTTTTTGAACCTTTCGTAAATGGAATCATATAATATACACTTTCTTAGTATGTGATTTTTTAAAATAGCATTTTGTGTGAGTTACATCCATATCATACATGCCGTTGTAGTTTGGTCATTGTTTTGGCTGTATAAGAATGCTTTTCTATGAATGACTACAGTGATTTTCCCATTCTATTGATGACCATGTTGATTTTGTTTTCAGTTTGCACTAGTTCACAGCTTATAGCTATGAACATTCTTGCACATTTGTTTTGGTTAAAATGCATAGGCATTTCTGATGGGTGTTCGTCTAAGAATGTAGTAGCTAGATCATAGGACATGCATATATATTTAGCTTTACTCAAAATATAAACTTTTTTCAAATAAAATTTATTTTTTCTAAATGTGACATTTGTAATATTTTAAAGTGCTAAATTTTCAGTATTAAAAGCTGATAAATTATTACAAACAATACCACTATCTATCTGCTTGACATCTTATGAGATACTTATGCCAATATCCAGAATGTATTTTGTATCTTTGTGTGATAAAAAGATAGCCTTTACACATGTCTCTTACGTACATGAATCCTAAGGCATATTGTTTTCTAGATCTCCAGTGACACATTACTTTGACAGTGCATGATAACAATGCTATGTTCATGGATTAAAAATATGCATAATTTCATATTTTATTCCCCTTAGGAAATGTTGTCACTGAACTTACAGTGAATGTAGTTGTCAGGATTCCACCTGTGAAACCCAATATTACTGTAATAAATGCTCTAGAAATATGATAATCGACTTCTCTGAGTGCCAAGAAGAATCAGAAGTCAAACGAGGGCCTGCAAGAATGAGCTTCCCCTACAGTAATGTAATAAAATTTTCCAGGGTTTCAGATGGAGTATTTTCTCATAGAGCCTGGTATTTTAAAAGGCAAACTTATAAAACAGGTAAAAGGAGTTATTTTTGTTTATTTAATAGGTAAAATTACACAGTACACTATAATGATACTTATGTAATATTCCAAAAATAATTTGTCACTATGTATAATAGTTTTTATTTATTTCTTGATATTTAACTTACTACTTTGTACAAAGCATGCATATATATATCTATATATCTATATATATATCTCACAGTCAGAATGGCTACTATCAAAAAGTCAAAAAACAGCAGATGCTGGTGAGACTAACAGAGAAAAGGGAACACTATATACGCTGTTAGTGGGAATGTAAATTAGTTTAGCCGCCGTGGACAGAAGTTTGGAGATTTCTCAAATAATTTCAAACTATGATTTGACGCAGTTATCTCACTACTGGGTATATGCCCAAAGGAAAATAAATTGTTTTACCCAAAATATATATACACTCTTATGTTCATTGCAGCACTATTTACAATAGCAATTACAAAATCAACCTAAGTGCCCATCAACAGTGGATTGAATAAAGAAAATGTACATATATACCATGGAATACTACACAGCCATGAAAAAGGAGTGAAATCATGTCCTTTGCAACCGGAAGCCATTATTCTAAGTGAATTAACATGGAACAGAAAATCAAATACCACATGTTCTCACTTATAAGTGGGAGCTAAACACTGGGTACTTAAGGGCATAAAGATGGCAATAGACTGGGAACTACTAGAGATGGGAAAGAGGGAGGTGGGCAAGGGTTGAAAAACTAACTATTGGGTAGTATATAGGCTGACTGCCTGGGTGGTGTGACCAATTGTACCCTAATCCTCAGCATCACACAATGTACCCGTGTAATAAACTTGTACATGCCCTCCCTGACTCTAAAATAAAAGTTGAAATTATTAAAAAGTAAAGGAACTGGAAGGCCTTAAATGTTGCCTAACTTTCTAAGCTTCTCTTGTTTCTACCCCATCCCCAAGTATAAAGAAGGACTCCCTTGCAATTTCTTTATCTAAGGAAACTTGTTTCCGTGAGAAATACAGTCCTTTAAAGACCCCCTCCATAGGAATCTCATCCAATTAGCAGGAAAGATTAACCACTGGAAAAGAGAAAACCAAAAGCTGTCACCTTGCCCAGTAGATTTTTCATCTTTTCTTTACTCCTGGATATTACCTGGTAACTTTGTCTCATAATAAGACAACCATTGTTCACGGTACAGTTCCACCCTTCACCTTCCTGCCACCTCCCTGAGAGCTCAGAGGAACTTTCTCCCAGGCCATTGTTTTCTTGGCTCATTCATTTCTCCTAAAAATCATTTACTTCCCATCTAATGTTTTCTGAAGTCTCCCACTTTCCTGTCCCCTATGAAAACTGTATATGAGCCTCAAACATCTGGCTCTGCCTTGGGTCTCATATTCGCAGGACTGCCAAGTGCATGTATACATAGATAAATTTTGTGTGCCCTTTTTTTTCCTATTCATCTATTGTCGGTTCATTCCAGTGAACCCTCATAGATGGTGAAAAGGAAGCATTCCCTTTCCTACACAGGAATGTATAAATAAACATACATTATATGGTTTGGTTCTGTGTTCCCACTCAAATCTCATCTAGAATTGTAATCCCCATGCTTTGAGGGAGGAACTTAGTGGGAGGTGATTATACCATGGGGGCGGTTTTCCCACTGCCATTGTCATGATAGTGAGTTCTCATGAGATCTGATGGTTTAAAAGTGGCTGTTTCCCCGTGCTCTTTCTCTCCTGCCACCTTGTGAAGAATGTGCCTGCTTCCCCTTTGCCTTCTGCCATGATTGTAAGTTTCCTGAAGGTTCTCCAGCCACGTGAAATTGTGAGTCAATTAAACCTCTTTTGTTTATAAATTACCCAGTCTCAGATAGTATCTTTATAGCAGTGTGAAACCCGACTAATTATTACAAGTGTACGTTCATTTCATCTGTATGTTTACTCTTTTAAGAAATACTGGTTATGACTTTTATTTTAGTGAAATTTTTCTTTAATGAGTGGAAAATTTCTTTATAAAGTAGAGCACCAAAATGTGTAGAGATATTGAATAACATTGCTATTTTATTCCCATGGTTCCTTATTTAAGCGGGTCCTACAAAGTATAGTATCTGAACACCCAATTACAATCAGAGAGTTTTACATTTCTTACTATTTTCTTCAAATGACTATTCAAGCTAGTCTATTTCCTGGAAAATGCCAACATGAAAAATGTTTGGAAGTGTGAAAGACTTCTCTTATAAAATTCTAAGCTCTAAAGTGGCACTAATTACTAGCCAACATTTTATATGTCTGTTCGTTAACTTGTTTATTTGATTATTATCTGTCTTCCTTTTCAGAAGGTGGATGAGAACTATTTTATGTTCACTCTTATATTCTCAGTTAATATCACAGGTGTTCAATTAGTATTTGTTGTGAGAGTAAAGGAACATTCTTTAAAACTTTTTTTTTTTTTCCCAGAAGCATCTACTTCTGTCACCCAGACTAAAGTGCAGTGGCACAATTTTAGCTCACTGCAGCTTTGTTCTCCTGGCCTCAAGGGATCTTCCTGTCTCAGCCTCCCAAGTAGCTTGGACATAGGTGTGCATCACCACACTCAACTAAATTTTTTTTTTTTTTTTTTTTTTTTTTTTTTTTTTTTTTGAGACAGTCTTGCTCTGTCGCTCAGGCTGGAGTGCAATGGTGCAATCTCGACTCACTGCAACCTCTGCCTCCTAGGTTCAAACAATTCTCCTGTTTCAGCCTTCCATGTAGCTGGAATTACAGGCACCTGCCACCACACCCAGGAAATTTTTCAGGTTTTTTTTTTTTTTTTTTTTTTTTTTTGTAGTGACAGGGCTTCGCCATGTTGGCCAGGTCATCCTGACCTCAGGTGATCCACCTGCCTCAGCCTCCCAAAGTGCTGGGATTACAGGCGTGAGCCACCGTTGTTTTTGCTTTTATTTATTTTTGAGATAGGATCTCACTTCTTTGCCCAGGCTGAAGTGCAGTGGCTTGATTACAGCTCATTGCAGCTTCAACTTCCTGGGATCCAGGGACCTCCTACTTCCAGCCTCCCAAGCAGCTGAGATTCCTAGCGTATGCCACCACACCCAGCTAATTTTGTATTTTTTGCAGAGATGAGGTTTTGTCATGTTGCCCATAAATAGATGTCAATGCCTGTAAATAGATGTAAATTTATGTTTGTATTTCTTTATTTATTTTTGGTAAACTTTTTTGTGTGTGGGAAACTTTTTTGATTTTGTCAAAGCTTACAGATTCTTCAGTAAACTTGTATTCTTTGGTGATGGGCTCCAGGTATTCAAATTAGGACTGGGGTGACTTTTGGCAGACTTCATAGGAATGGATGCTTAAAAGTGCTTTTCAGTTTTATAAGCACACAAAAGGTAGAACCTTGGTATGCTGAGAATGAAGTGTGAAAACTTTCTGAGAACATCATATTATTTAAATTATTTTATGTCTGTATTTGTTTTTGTCTACTTAATCTGTTAGTGACTGCAACAAAGACTTGTAAATACATTTTAAATTTGCTATATGTATTTTATTCTATCCTATCAGAGGTACATAGGTTTATGATTTAATATCATAATTATGGATTGTATCTTTCATTAATAGTAAATGACATTTGTGACCACTTTTATCTTTTTAATGTAATTACTAATTGTATAAAATTAGTACTATCAACCTAACTTTATTTTGTTTACTTATATGTATAATGCTTTTATTTATTTTCACATGTAAATGATTATTAAATGTGTACTAAGTTTTCCCAATTGGCAAGGATATGGGCATAAAATGCTCCAAAACATAAACAGATATAAGAAATTCCTTTCTGAAATTCTCATAAATATTTACTTATGTTTTTTTCCTCCTTAACATTCCTGTATTGCAGTTTTTTAATAATTAAAATACCGACACATTTTGTTGTGCCGGCTATTTTCTTTTCCTCAGTCTGTGAATTCTTGTCTTTTATAGGTCGATTAAATCCTGTAGGTTCATTCTTCTGTCATAAAGTACAAGTTAGAATATAAATTTAATACTTTTCACAAATGCATAAAAAGTGTTTTCTTGCCTTTTATTCTTCTCCAGTAAACTGACAAGCTTATAGCCTGTTTCTAATTCTTCTGGCAGTTTACATTTACAAAACATTCTTTAACCCATATTATTTCATCAAAGGATGGAAGCAAAATGATGCAATTTTGAACTTTTACTTTTTCATGATAAACAGGGATTAGACAGGTTGTTGTTAACGTTTTTTAAATTTTTAATTGTGGGTATAGTAGGTATACATATTTATAGAGTACATGGGATATTTTGATATAGTAATATAATGTGTAATAATCACATCAAAGTAAATGGGGTATCCATTCCTTCAAGCATTTATCTTTTGTGTTACAATTAATTTATGTGTACTATTCTAGTTACTTTAAAAGGTACAATTAAATTCTAATTGACTATAGTCACCACGTGTCATCAAATATGAAATCCTATTCTTTATAACTAATTTTTGTAACCATTAACCATTAACCTCTTCCCCCACAACCACACTACCCTTCCTAGCATCTGGTAACCATTTTTCTACTCTCTACATGAGTTCAATTATGTTAACTTTTAGCTCACACAAATAAGTGAGAATGTAAGAAGTCTGTCTATACCTGGCTTATTTCACTTAACATAATGACATCCAGGTCCATCCATGTTGTTGCAAGTGACAGGATCTCATTTTGTTGTGGCTAAATAGTACTCCATTGTTTATATGTATTACATTATCTTTATCCATTCATCTGTTAGTGGACACTTAGGTTGCTTCCAAATCTTGGCTATTGTGAACAGTGCTGCACAAACATAGGAGTGCAGATATTTTTTCCATATACTGCTTTCTTTTGTTTTGGGTATATCCCTGGTAGTTGGATTGCTGGGTCATATGGTAGTTCTAGCTTTAGTGTTTTAAAGGAACGAACTGTTCTCCATAGTGGTTGTACTACTTTACATTCCCACCAACAGCGTATGAGGGTCACTCTTCTTCATACCCTTGCCACCATTTGTTATTGTCTTTTGGATATAAACCATTTTAACTGGGGTGAAATTATATCTCATTGTAGTTTTGATATGCATTTCATTGATCTTTTTATATGCCAGTTTGCCATTTGTATGTCTTCTTTTGAGAAATGTCTATTCAAATATTTTGCCCATTTTTTTTGAGTGAATTATTCGATTTTTTCCTATAGAGTTGTTTGAGCTCCTTCTGTATTCTGGTTATTTATCACTTGTCAGATGGAGAGTTTGCAAATATTTTCTCCTATTCTATTGGCTGTCTCTTCACTGTGTTGATTGTTTCCTTTACTGTGTTGAAACTTTTAATTTGATGTGATCTGATTTGTTTACTTTTGCTTTGGTTGCCTGTGCTTGTAGAGTATTACTTTAGACATCTCTTTTTTCCTTTATTCTAAAAAAAAATGTGATATCTGTGCAGGTTTGTTACATAGGTATACATGTGCCATGGTGGTTTGATGAACCTATTGACCCATCCTGTAAGTTCCCTTTCCTCAACCCCCATCCCCCAACAGGCCCTGATGTGCGTTGTTCCCCTCTCTATGCCCATGTGTTCTCAATGTTCAACTCCCACTTATGAGTGAGAATATGCAGTGTTTCGTTTTCTGTTCCTGTGTTAGTTTGCTGAGGATGATGACTTCCAACTTCGTCCATGTCCCTGCAGAGGACATGATCTCATTCCTTTTTATGGCTGCATAGTATTCCATGGTGTATATGCATCCCATTTCTTTATCCAGTCTATCATTGATGGGCATTTGAGTTGGTTCCATGTCTTTGCTATTATAAATAGTGCTGCAAAAACATAAGTGGTGCATGTGTCTTACAGTAGAATGATTTAGTTATTCCTTTGGGTATATACTCAGCAATGGATTGGCTGGCAAATGGTATTTCTGCGTTCCAGATCCTTGAGGAATTGCCATACTGTCTTCCACAATGGTTGAACTTATTTACATTCCCACCAACAGTGTGAAAGTGTTCCTGTTTCTCCACAGCCTTGCCTGCATCTATTGTTTCCAGACTTTTTAATAATTGCCATTCTGACTGGTGTGAGATGGTATCTCAGTGTGGTTTTGATTTGCATTTCTCTGATCAGTGATGTTGAGTTTTTTGTTTTGCTTTGTTTTGTTTTGTTTTGTTTTTTTGACATGGAGTTTTACTCTTTTTGCCCAGGCTGGAGTGCAGTGGCATGATCTCAGCTCACCGCAACCTCTGCCTCCCAGGTGTAAGCGATTGTCCTGCCTCAGTCTCCCGAGTAGCTGAGATTCCAGGCATGCGCCACCATGCCCGGCTAATTTTGTATTTTTAGTAGAGATGGGGTTTCTCCATGTTTGTCAGGCTGGTCTCAAACTCCAGACCTTAGGTGATCTGCCCACCTCGGCCTCCCAAAGTGCTGGGATTACAGGTGTGAGCCACCATGCCCGGCCTGTTGAGCTTTATTTCACATGTTTCTTGGCCATGTAAATGTCTTCTTTTGAGAAATGTCTGTTCATATCCTTTGCCCACTTTTTGATGGGATTGTTTGGTTTTATTTTGTGTAAACATGTTTAAGTTCCTTGTAAATTCTGGATGTTAGGCCTTTGTCAGATGGGTAGATTGCAAAAATTTTTTCCCATTCTGTAGGTTGCTTGTTCACTCCAGTGATACTTTCTTTTGCTGTACAGAAGCTCTTTTGTTTAATTAGATCCCATTCCTCAATTTTGGCTTCTGTTGCAATTGCTTTTGGCATTTTTTCATGAAATCTTTGCCTATGCCTATGTCCTGAATGGTATTGCCTAGGTTTTCTTCTAGGGTTTTTATAGTTTTGGGTTTTACATTTAAGTCTTTAATCCATCTTAATTTTTGTATAAAGTGTAAGGAAGGGGTCCAGTTTCAGTTTTCTGCTTCTGGCTAGCCAGTTTTTCCAGCACCATTTTCTAGTCCCCATTACTTGTTTTTGTCAGATTTGTTGAAGATCAGATCATTGTAGATGTATGGTGTTATTTCTGAGGTCTCTGTACCTCTATACTACAAGGCTACAGTAACCAAAAAAGCATGGTACTGGTACCAAAATGGACATACTTTAGACATCTTTGCCCAATGCAATGACCTGGAGAGCTTCCCCAATGTTTTCTTTTAGAAGTTTCATAGTTTGAGGTCTTAGGTTTAAGTCTTTAACTGGTTTATACCGATTTTTATTTATGGCAAGAGGTAGTGGCCTAGTTTCATTGTTCTGCATATGGATATTCAGTTTTCCCAGCACTATTTATGGAAGAGATTTTCCTTTCCCCTTTGTGTGTTCTTGGGACTTGTTTTCAAAAATGAGTTCACTGTAGATATATGTATTTGTTTCTGCATTTTCTATTCTGTTCCATTGGCCTATGTATCTTTTCATGCCAGTACCATGCTGTTTTGGTTACTTTAGGTCTGTAGTATAATTTGAAGTCAGGTAATGTGATTCCTGTAATTTTGTTCTTTTAACTCAGGATAGCTTTGGCTATTCTGGATCTTTTGTGGTTGCACATAAATTTTAGAATTGTTTTTTCTTCCTGTGAAAGTCATTGGTATTTTGATAGGGATTGTATAAAATCCATAGATTTTTTTGGGTAATATGGATACTTTAACAATATTCTTCCAATCTATGAATATGGAATATTTTTTCATTTTTTGTCTCCTCTTCAATTTCTTTCATCAATATTGTCTAGTTTTCATTGTATACGTTTTACTTCTTTGGTTAATTCTTAGATATTTAATTTTATTTGTAGCTATTGTAAATGAGATTACTTTCTTGATTTCTTTTTTTCAAATTATATACTGTTGGCATGTAGAAAGGTAGAAATGCTGCAGATTTTTGTCTGTTGATTTTGTTTCCTGAAACTCTACTGAATATATCAGTTCTAATGCTGTTTTGATAGAATCTTGGATTTTTCCAAGTATAAGATTATATCATCTGCAAACAAGTATAGTTTGAATTCTTTCTTTCCAATTTTGAAGCACTTTATTTCTTTATTTTGTCTGACTGCTTTAGCTGGTACTTCTAATACTATGTTGAATAACAGTGGTGGCAGTGGGCATCTATGTCATATCTAGATCTTTGAGAAAAAGCTTTCAGTTGTTGCCCATTTAGTGTACTACTAGCTGTGAGTCTGTTGTATACGGCTTTAATACATTGGGGTATGTTCCTTCTATACCCAGTTTTTTGAAGATTTTTGTCATGAAGAAATGTTGAATTTCATCAAATGCTTTTTCAGCATCAATTGAAATGATCATATGGTTTTTGTCCTTCATTCTGTTGGTACAATACATCGCATTGATTGATTTGCATATGTTAAACCATCCTTTCTTCCTTGGGATAAATCCCACTTGGTCATGATGAGTCATCTTTGTAATGTATTGTTGAATTTGGTTTGCTAGTATTTTATTAAGGATTTTTTCATCAGTGTTCATCAGGAATATTAGCCTATAGTTTTCTGTTGTTTTTTGTTTTTTGTTTTTTTGATGTGTCTTTATTTCATTTAGGTATCATGGTAATAGTGGACTCATATAATGGGTTTGGAAATACTCCCTCCTTCCCTATGTTTTGGGGTAGTTTTAGTGGGATTGGTATTAGGTCTTCTTTAAATGTTTGGTAACATTCAGCAGTGAAGCCATCAGTTCCTGGTTTTTCTTTGCTGGGAGAGTTTTTATTATGGCTCTGACCTCATAACTTACTACTGGTCTGTTTAGGTTTTGGATTTCTTTCTGGGTTAATCTTGGTAGGTTGTATGTATCTAGGAACTTATTCATTTCTTCTAAGTTTTTGAATTCATTGGCATATAGTTGCTCATGGTATCCTGTAATGGACCTTTTAATTTCTGTGGTATTAGCTGAAATAACTCCTTTTTCATACCTGATTTTATTTATTTGGGTCTTCTCTCTTTTTTCATAGTCTGGTTTAAAGTTTGCTAACTTTATCTTTCAAAAACCAACTTTTTGTTTCATTAATCTTTTGTATTGTTTTCCTTTCAATTTCATTTATTTTTTCTATGATCTTTATTATTCATTTTATTCTTCTAAATTTGGGTTTGGTTTGCTCTTACTTTTGTAGTTCTTTAAGATATGAAGTTGTTTATTTGTAGTTTTTCTTTTTTGATGTAGGCACTTACAGCTATAAACTTTCCTCTTAGTACTGCTTTCACTATCCATACATTTTGGTAAGTTTTGTTTTGATTATCATTTGTTTTAAGAAATTTTTCAATTTCCTTCTTAATCACTTCATTGACCCACTGATCAATCAGGAGGATATTGTTTACTTTCCAATATTCCTCTTGTTATTGAATTGTAGTTTTATTCCACTGTGGTCAGATAAGATGCTTAATATTATTTCAACTTTTTTAATGTCTTAAAACTTGTTTTGTGACCTAACGTGGGGTCTATCCTTGAGAATGATCCATGTGCTGATGAAAGAATGTGTATTCTGTAGCTGTTGCATGAAATGTTCTGTTAATATCTATTAGGTCCATTTGTTCTATAGTATGGATTATCACATGTTGCTTTGTTGATTTTCTGTCTGGGAGATCTCTCTAGTTCTTAAAATGAGGTGTTGAAGTCTCTAGCTATTTTTATAATGGAGTCTATCTTTTTATCTCTAATCATATTTACTTTATATATCTGGGTGCTTTGGTGTTGGGTGCATATATATCATCATGCTGAATTGATCCCTTTATCATTATATGATGACTTTCTTTGTCTCTTCCTATTTTTTTTTTTTAATGAAATCTATTAGTCTGATATAAGGATAATTACTCCTGCTCTTTTTTTGGTTTCTGTTGGCATGGAATAACTTTCTTCATCACTTTATTTTCTGCTTATGTGTATCTTTATAGGTGAAGTGTGTTTCTTGTGAGCAACAGATCAGTGGGTCTTGTTTTCTCATCAATTTAGCCACGCTATATATTTTCATTGGAGAGTTTAGTCCATTTATATTCAGTGTCATTACTTAATGACCTACTCTGGCCATTTTGTTGTTTGTTGACTAGTTGTTTTGTGTTTTTCTCTTCTTTCCTTCCTCTCTTCCTTTTATTGAAGGTGATTTTCTATCGTGATTTAATTTCTTGCTTCTTATTTTTTGTGTATTCATTGTATGTTTTTAGTTTTGAGGTTACCATAAGAGTTGAAAATATCTTATAATCTAATTTAAACTAATAACAACTTAACACTCTTTGCATAAATAAACTAACAAAAACTAGTATAAGTTCTACATGTATTATGTCTTGAAAAGTTGTTGTAGTTATTATTTTTGATTAGTTCACTTTTCTGTTTTTCTACTTAATATGTGAGTAGTCTACACACCACAATTACAATGTGATAATATTCTGTGTTTTCCTGATTCCTTACTATTACCAGTAAGCTTTGTACATTCAGATGATTTCTTATTGCTTATTAACACCCTTTTCTTTCTGAGTGAATGACTCCCTTTAGCATTTCTTGTAGGACAGGTCTGGTGTTGATGAAATTCCATAGTTTTTATTTGTTTGGGAAAGTCTTTATTTTTCCTTCATGTTTGGAAAGGCCTGCCTATACTATTCTAGAATAATTTTTTTTTCTTCAGCACTTTAAATATGTCATGCCGTTTTCTTGGTCAGTGAGGTTTCCCCTGAAAAGTCTGCTGCCAGAGGTACTGGAGCTCCAGTGCATATTATTTGTTTCTTTCCTCTTGCTGCTTTTAGGATCTTCTCTTTATCCTTGATCTTTGGAAGTTTGATTATTAAATGCCCTGAGGTAGTCTTCTTTGGGTTAAATCTGCTTGGTGTTCTATAACTTTCTTGTTATTGAATATTGGTATTTCTCTCTAGATTTGAGAAGTTCATTGTTAGTACCGTTTTGAATAAATTTTCTACCTGTCTCTCTCTTTCTCTCTACCACCTCTTTTTCAAGGCCAGTAAATAAAATTTGCCCTTTTGAGGCTATTTTGTAGGTCTAGTAGGTGTGCTTTATTCTTTTTTATTCTTTCTTCTGTTGTCTCCTCTGACTGATGTTTTCAAATAGCCTGTGTTTAGGCTCACTAATGCTTTCTTCTATTTGATCCATTCTGCTATTAAGAGACTCTCATGCATTATTTCGTGTGTCAGTTGCATTTTCAACTCTAGAATTTCTTCTTGATTTTCTTTATTATTTCAATTTCTTTGTTAAATTTATTTGACAGGATTCTGAATTACTTTGTGTTATTTTAAATTTCTTGAGTTTCCTCAGAACAATTATTTTGAATTCTCTTTCTGAAAGATCACATATCTCTGTCTCTCTGGGATGGTTCCATGGTGCTGTATTTTGTTCGTTAGGTGAGGTTATGTTTTTCTGGATTGTCCTGATGCTTGTGGATATACTTCAGTGTCTGGGCATTGAAAAGTTAGTTAGTTATTATCATTTTCACAGTCTGGGCTTGTTTGTACTTGCCCTTATTCAGAAGGTATTTCAGGTATTTGGAGAGACTTGGGTGTTTTGATCCAAATTTTTGGTCACTGGAGCCATATCTGCATTAGGGAGTATCCCAAGACCTGTAAAGCTGTGGTTCTTGAAGATTTGTAAGGGTATCACCTTGGTGGCCTTGGATAAGATTCAAAAGAATGATCTGGATTGCCAGGTAGAGACTCTTTCCCTTCGCTTACTTTCTCGTGAACAGAGTCCCTTTCTCTGTGCTGAGCTGCCTAGAGCTAGAGGATGGGTGACACAATCACCCCTGTGGCTACCACCACTGAGACTGCACTGGCTTAAACCTAAAGCCAACATGGTACTGGTTCTCATCCCACTACCTGGCTAATGCCTACGTTTACCAAGGCCCTGGGCTCTACAATCAGCAGATGGGGAAGCCAGCCAAATTTGCATCCTTCCCTTAAGGGAAACAAGTTCTCCTGGGCTCTAATTGGGTCCAGAGATGCTGTCTGGGAGTTAGGGCCTAGAGTCAGAAACCTTAGAAATTTACCTGAAACTGTAAGACAAAGTTCTTCCCACTTTTTTCTTTCATGTTCCCAGAAAGAGGAGCTGATGTCATCCACCACTACCTCAGGCCCACAGGGAGTACTGCCAGGGCATTGCCAATGTGCACGTAAGGCTCAAGCGTTTCATCAGTAAACCTGTGGTGAATGCTGCGAGGCTTAGGACTTACTCTTCAGGGATGTGGGCTCCCTTGTTGCCCCTGCTAGGCCCAGAAAAGCCATCCAACAGTCAAGTCCTGAAATTAGGGACTCTGAGAGCCCACTTGGTGCCCTTCCCTACTGTGGCCAAGCAAGTACCTAAGGTGCAAGACAAAGTCCCCTTTACTCTTCCCTCTGCTTTTCTCAAACAGAAAGAATCTCTCCTTCTAGCCACCGCAGCTGTGAATGTGCTGGATCACATCTGAAGGCAAGGCATCTCAGAATCTCTCCCAAGTCCCGCAGTGTATACTACTTAATTACTGCTGCTGAATATTTCGGGCCCAGGGGCTCTTTCATGAGTACGTAATGAATCCTGCAAGGACTGGGTCCTTCCCTTCAAGGCAGCAGGTTCCCTTCTGGCCCCAGATGTATCTAGAAATGTCACGCAGGAATGAGGGCCTAGAATAAGGACCTCATGACTTTACCCAGTGCCATATCCTACTGCGGCTGAGATGGTATCCAAGTTGCAAAACAATGTTCCCTCTACTCTTCCTTCTCCTCTCATGAATTGGAAGGAAGGGGGTGGGGGGATCTCTTTTGGAACTGTGAGCTGCACTGTCTGGGGTTGTAGGAGGGATGGCACAAACACTCTCTTAGCCACCATGGCTTGTGTCTTCACTAGATCACACGCCTCCAAGTCCACTGGCTCCATTGCCAGCACAGCACTAGAACTTTCCTAGGAGTTTCAGTCTTTGTGGCCTAGACTGCCTTTCAAGTTTATTTAGGACCCCAGAGCCCTTTAGCCCTCTGTAGCAAGGCTTGCCAAAACTGCAGTTCCAACCACTGGGATGGCAATTTCTCTGTGACTAGGGCTGGTCTAAATGCTCCCTCCATGGACATCAGCTGAGTTCTGACTGGTGTTGGCAGCACTGAGTTCCAACGCAAAATCCCACCACCACTGTGTGGTCCCGCCCTTAAGCACACAGATTCTCTCTCTGGGTCACTCATTCACTACTGTGGCGTGAGTGAGGGTTAGTATTGGCGATTCAAGACTGTCTACCCTCTTCAATGGTCTTTAGTGCCTCTTTCAGTGATATGAAATTAAAAACAGGTACTGTAATTTCCCACCTGATTTTTGGTTCTTATAAAGGTGGTTTTTTTGTGTAGTTGTTAAATTTGGTGTTCCTGCAGGGAGGATAATTGGTAGAGGTTTCTATTTGGCCATCTTGCTCTGCCTTCCTCCAGTAAGTTGTTCTTTTATTAGTAAATTATTATTTTCATGTAAAATGTGTAATTCATTTAGAAAATTATGAGTTAATTTTGTCTTCTATTTTGGATCTACATTTATACCAACTACTTGATCTTATCATGTATTGGATTTTGCTCAGTACTCACCGAATCTCATTTACTTCTTTCGGAGGCTCACCTTTAGTCCTTTTCCATCACAAATTTCCCAAATCTGAGTTCTTTTATGATTCCTATTTTGTTGACTGACAAATATTTTTATGCATTTATTTTTCAAGACATTGTTATTATAAGTGCTGTGTTTTCTGAGGTTTTGAATAGCTTATTACCTATACATATCAATGATATATGGTAGAATAAGGATCTGATTTATAACTCTTTCTAAAAATTCCTTGGTTGTTGCTTTATTCTAATTTACTGTTGAAAAGTGAAGCCGACTTTTTTTTTTTTTTCTTTTTGAGACAGAGTCTTGCTCTGTCGCCCAGGCTAGAGTGCAGTGGCGCAGTCTCAGCTCACTGCAACCTTTGCCTCCTGGGTTCAAGCGATTCACCTGCCTCAGTCTCCTGAGTAGCTGGGATTATAGGCACCTACCACTGCACCCAGCTAATTTTTGTATTTTTAGTAGAGACGGGGTTTCACCATCTTGGCCAGGCTGGTCTTGAACTCTTGACCTCGTGATCCATCCACCTTGACCTCCCAGAGTGCTGGGATTACAGGCGTGAGCCACCGCACCCGGCTGAAACATGATTTTTTATCTTTGAGTGCAGCTGATATTTCTCCCTGCCAAAATACTTTTCCATTCATAATTTAGGTGTTTTTTTTTTTTTTTTTTTTTTACTTCATATTTTCAGAGGGTTCCTTTCTTACATTTGTGTTGAATTAGATGAAGTCCTGTTAACTAACATTCAAAGTTCTTCGTAGTTGTCGTTGTTGTGTTGGTATTTTTGTTTTATTTTACATTCACTTGTTTGCTTGTTTGTATTCAGCTCAGGAAAATTTTCTTCATTTGTGTCATTGATTTTCATTTGTCTTCAATTCTGCATATTCATTTTACAAAAGTTATAACACTAAAGCCTGGAAATCCTCTTCCCTTGTATCCTTGAACTGTTTCTTCATCTTAGGAGAGCTTATGTATGCCACATCACCTGTTTGGTATTGCTAATCATAAATGACATTTAGCATTTTAACTTTACAATATTAATTTAATCCTCTTAATCATATGTTGAATATGTGATTATTATTATCCCATTTTATAAACAGAGACATAAACAGGTTTTATAATTTGCTCACTATAATGTGACTAGTAAGAGAAAAAGAAAAAGTCTTGCCCCAAACCCCGTGCTGTTGAACACTGGGCTATACTGCCTCTGAAATGCAAAGTTTTGTTTTTATTTATTTATTTATTTATTTATTTATTTATTTATTATTTTGAGACAAAGTCTNTATTTATTTATTTTTTTTGAGCACTCACTCTGTCGCCCAGGCTGGAGTGCAGTGGCGCGATCTTGGCTCACTGCAACCTCCTTCCCCCAAGTTCAAGTGATTCTCCTGCCTCAGCCTCCTGAGTAGCTGGGATTACAGGCACTTGCCACTGCACCCGGCTAGTTTTTGTATTTTTAGTAGAGATGGGGTTTCACCATCTTGGCCAGGCTGGTCTTGAACTCCTGAACTCGTGATCCACTCCCAAAGTGCTGGGATTACAGGCATGAGCCAACATGCCTGACTGCTTTTAACTCTTGTTGGGGCTCAAAACACGATACCCCCAAGTATGGCACCTTGGCATGCTGAATTCTTTGAACTGAAGGACATCAGAAGGCTTTGGAATCAATGTCTTTCTGACTTTCTCCCATCTTCCTGTCTCTCATCCCTCTTTCTCCCCTGAAGCAAGTGACAAAAATCTGAATTTCTTCTTCTCACTACGGGTCATAGAAAGTACAATCCCTCTCCCTCAAAGGAAGACGTAAAACCTAGAAAGGTCACTGTCTTCCTTCCCCCTTCTTCCTTGAAGATCTTTATTCCAGAGGGCTCCAGCCCTATATCTAGGAGAAAGGAATGCTACACAGGCCAAGAAGAATTGGAACAGACAGTCCTTGCTAGGGTTTTCCCCTGTCTGTTACCAATAGATCAAACTATTTTGTCCAATCACATTTTTACACAACTGTCCATTCTTCATCAACCTAAGCTTAAAGATAGACAATTTTCTTTGGGCCTTTAGGTCTTTATTTCTGAAGGCCCTCATGGATGTAAATATTGGATTACATAAATTTGCCATGCTTTTCTCTTGTTCACCTGACTTTTAAGACAGTCAGCATGACCAAGTGATAGGCAAGGAAAGGTATCAAACCATTCCACCTCTACACTATCTCTACACTATCTACAATGCAAACTTTAATTCTGCTATGAAATTTGTATATATGTTTCATATAACACTTTTTAATTCAAATTTCCTTTGAATTTCAGTCTTCAGTTACTGTGCTGCCTTTTCTTTTTCATATTGCTGTATTCTTTCTTCATTTTAATTATCTTTCTGGAAACCACACTTTTAATATATTTTTGTATCCTCAGCATTATTCTAATTTCTATAATATATTCTCCTGGCTCATTCCTCCAGAGAGTATCCTTCCTCGCTTTGAATACTGTTTTCTTTATCTTGTAGTATTTCTCAGAGGTCTTAGGCTGTTAAGGCTCTTGTTGCAGCAGGTGTTTTCTCTCTACTCATTTTCTAATGAGTAGATATCCACCAGACTGTTTCCTAACATATATAGTGTAGGAATCTTATTAACCCTGGTATAACCCTATTTTATACCTACAAATGGAAAGCAGGGGCATGTGTGTGCATGTGTATGTGCATATATGTGTATATATATGTGTATACACATATGTGTGTATATATATACACATGTGTATACACACTATACACATGTGTATACACGTATATACACATGTGTATACACGTATATACACATGTGTATACACACTATACACATGTGTATACACACTATACACATGTGTATACACGTATATACACATGTGTATACACACTATACACATGTGTATACACGTATATACACATGTGTATACACACTATACACATGTGTATATATGTGTATACACATATATGTGTGTGTATATATACACATATACACATATATACATATGTACATATATATGCACACATATGTGTGTATAGACACATATACACACATATATATACACATGTGTGTGTATATATATATATACACACACATATATATACACATATACACAACTCCTTGACCTAACTTGTTCAGATGTCACTTTATGTGCTCCTGTTACACTGATATGGGATCTTCTACCCACATAGCTATTTCTCAGAAATGTAAACCAATAGACCACGTAAAAAAACTATTTTCTTTTTTTTCCAACTTAAATGCTCTTACTTCTATATACATCTCCCATGATGTATATCAGAGCCATTTCCTCTGTCTCTTCATAGTAATTCAGACTCATTAGTTATGTAGGGCAGAAAAGGCAATACCTTTTCCTCTCCCATCACAAGGGTCATGGCAGACACTCATAACAAAAGACAGATGATATGGTTTAGCTGTGTCCCCACCCAAATCTCAACTTGAATTTTATCTCCCAGAATTCCCATGTGTTGTGGAAGGGACCCAGGTGGGGGGAAGAAATCGAATCATGGGGGCCGGTCTTTCCTGTGCTATTCTTGTGATAGTGAATAAGTCTCACGAGATCTGATAGGTTTTTCAGGGGTTTCTGCTTTTGTTTCTTCCTCGTTTTCTCTTGCCACTGCCATGTAAGAAGTGCCTTTCACCTCCCACCATGATTCTGAGGCCTCCCCAGCCATTTGGAACTGTAAGTCCAATTAAACCTCTTTTTCTTCCCAGTCTCAGGTTTGTCTTTATCAGCAGCATGAAAACAGACTAATACAACAGGTTAGCAGGAGAAAAGCATAGCAATTTTATTTAGCAATGTTCTACATGACATGGGAGCCTTCAGAAATGAAAATATGTAGATACAGGGAAAATGGTATGTTTTATGCTAAGTCCGATGAAAATGTAGATAGTTGTGAAGAAGTGGATTGGACAAAGAGGGGGTATGATCTAATTACATTAAACTAAGTGGAGCTTAGCAAGCTCAGATTCTTCTTATCCTGTGTAGCATTTCTTCCTCCCTGGTATGGGCCAAGACCCATCTGCAATGAGGATTGTATGAATCACTTTCAGGAGACATGAGTAAGAGATTGATCTTTCTGTTTTATGGCTTGCTTTCTGGGAGGGGAGTTCTAGTTTCTATGATTCCCCTCAGGACAGAGGAATTCCGGGGTCTATGACATACCTTTTGGGAGAAAATGAAGTGGGAAGAGGTCAGAGAAACGTTGCTTCTGTGGCCCTCTTAATCTCATATACCATACTTTGGGGTATCATTTTCTGAGTCCTGACAGTTACAGAATCTGAAGTAATGCAGAAAAAAGTGTTATTTAAATAACAAAGGCATCATATTCTGTTTGCCTTCAGAAATAGTACCCTTTCAGAGGAAAAAGGACTGATAGCTTTTATCATCTGTTTCTATTCTTGTGGGATTGGGTAGATTAAAATATCTTCTCAGATTCCTTTGGTCCTAGGTTGTTTTATTGGATAACATTTTAGGTTGCAAAATATATTTGAAATCTAGCCCAGTTTCCTGATCTCTGGTTATAGGTTGCCATTAGATTTACAATAGAATATTTGGGGGAGTTTCTTTTTCTTTACCTTGATAGACATTTTAATGGGAAATTTAGGAAACCAAGTCCAAATAAATTTTATCAACACACAGACACAAAGCTTAGAGATTTTACATAACTTTTTGCAAGTCCTAATGCCGAACCAAGATTGGAATCTAGAAATGTCTGATTCTGGTGCCAGGCTGTCTCCACTCTTGTATCCGTGTTTGTTATGCCATTTATAGCCTAAAATCATTTTCCTTTTGAAAACAAAGATCCTTGTAAGTTACAGAGAATTCTCTTTGTTTTATAATCTAATATAATAAATTTTAAACCACAATCCCACACTGGGAGCTTGTCTCATAATTATTCTTTTTGAGTGGAATAGAGCTTCAAGAATTTCACAAACTACTCAACCATTGCTTTTGAATCTAATAACACTTATTGTGAACTTTCTGCCCTGGTCACGTTTCTCTAGAATCCATGCTAACACATTATGGTCTCCTTTGTTGGATGTCCTGCTTTTAATCTCCCTCCTTCCAAGGTTTCATTGTGTACTATAATCTTTTTTTTCCTATTTGTTAAGTGATTACATAATGAGAATAATCCCAATGGGAGATTTATGCTCTAAAATTTTAACCTCCATAATTATATAATTATATGTACTGATTTGGCATGTTAATATTTTACATTCTGACTGGAAAAATACTGTCCAATTTGGAGTTTATAGAATAACAACCCCTAACTATGTGAATAGTTTTCCAGTGTGCTTGTTTTTTAATTTGTACTTTATTTTAATATCAAAAGGTTATGATTTCTTATTAAAAGCAGAGTAAGAATGGAAGTTTGGGCATGTAGGTGACATTTTGACAGATTCAATTTTTTTGTGGTTTAAATAAAGGAAATTGAACCTATACCCATGTTGACTAAATTCTTTGAAAATAACTGTTCCTATATGTTGATAAGTGGGTTTCTTTATGTGAGACAAATTTAGTGGAAATTGAGTTACCAAATGATAACATTATCTGTTACCTGACACTAACAGTATCTAGAAGCTTGAGTACAACAATGAATTGGTAATACTAATTTTATCTCTAATAACCAATTCAAACTAAAAACTTAAGAAATTATCAGTATTCCCCCCTCATTTCCTATGTCTGAGAGAATAAAACAGTTTTGTGGATATCAGGTGTTATAATTACTCCTTATAATTTTTTTCCTTTAGAGGAATATCCAGGAATATGTTAAAGTAAAAGGAAAAGTAAATTTTACAAAGTTTTAAACTAAATACATGAGAAATAAGCTTTAGTGGAAATGTTTAGTTTTACTGTCTAAGAGAAGTATTGATAAATTTTCAATTAATATTTTTTATCAAACTCAACTATCAAAACATTATTATTTTGCATTTGCACTGGTTGTTTTGAAGCTTTAGAGTTACTTTTATTAGTCTTTTATGGTGGCAAACAGCTATCCAAATGCTCTTCATAAAATTTTTCTTTGCCTTCTAGCAACCCTGATTTTCTTAATGAGACCTTTCCCAAATCTTTAATACTTCTTTTATTATTTTAAAAATTTTTTTAGACAGTCTTGCTCTTGTTGCCCAGGCTGGAGTCCGATGGTGTGATCTCAGCTCACTGCAACCTCTGCCTCCTGGGTTCAAGCAATTCTCCTGCCTCAGCCCCCAAGTAGCTAGGATTACAGGCATGTACCACCACACCTGGCTAATTTTTGTATTTTCAGTAGAGATGGGATTTTGCCATGTTGGCCAGGCTGGTCTGAAACTCCTGACTTCAGGTAATCCACTGGCCTCGGCCTCCCAAAGTGTTGGGATTACAGGCATGAGCCACTGGGCCTGGCCCAAATCTTAATATCTTTATGCTTCTAACAATGCCTTCTCCCTCACTCTCTCTCTCAAAAAGAAACAAAACAAAACAAACATGCATTGTTTCTCTGGTTCAGCCTGAGGGACCTCCCCGCTATCTTTGAATTTATCAGAGACTCCTCATTTTAATTCCACCGGCTCTTGTTGCCACCATCAATTCTTTTCTATTATCCTGAAGATTCCTAGTGGCTTCTCTCTTTTATGAATACCATATTATAGGAATGAACCATGAAATATATTTATGTATCCATATAATACTCCTGTCTTTCTGGAGGGTCATCATGCCAGATAATGGTTCAGTAGTGTGTCAGGGCACTAAACAGGAGAAAATTAGAATCTATTTACTATATGGGCCTTAGACCAAGTATAAAAGGAGTTCTTTTTGTTATGTCCTAACACATGTTAAAAGAAACATCACTTACAGCCTGACAACTATGTTCTTCATAAATGAAAATTATAAATGACTTCCAATTATGTCAAGTGGTCTTTGTGCTATACAAGGGTCACTTTTAAACATGCAAAAATCACTTTTAACTCCCAGAATATTTTATACAATTTTAAAATGTACTTTTTCTTACAGCCCTGCTAAAATGTTGCTATTTTGCAACTAAGACATTGGGCTATTTTCATAGCAATTTAAATTACCAGCATTTTATTTTGTATTTTTGCAGAAGGTAAAAAAGAATATTGTATTAGGCAGAATAATGCTCCCCAGCAAATGTCCATGCCCCAAACTCCAGAATCTATAAATGATACCTTATATAGCAAAAGGAACTTGGTAGATATAAGTTATGAATATTGAGATAAGGAGGTTTTCCTGGATGATCTGAGTAAGCCCAATGTAATCACAAGAGTCCATGTAAGAGAACGGGAGAGGTAGAAGAGTCCAGGAGTTGTGACGGCAGAAGCAGGGCCAGAGCCAGAGAGAAGCTGGAAGAAGATGCTATGCCACTGGCTTTGAAGATGAAGGAAGGGACCATGAACCAAGAAATATAGTTCAAAATAATTAAGATGCCAAGGAGGCACAGTTTAGGGTGAAATATTCCTTTCGCCGACATCATATTTTGGGGTAGTATGTCCTGACCTCATCAGTATCTTGCTGCTGTTCTTACGGTTGTAAGATGTGTTACTGCATTTCTAGGCATCATCTTCATGATCGGCAAAGGGAAAAAAAAAAAAAGACAAATGACAAAATTCAAGGCCAAAGAGGTTTGTCCTTATCTCTGATTTTTTTTTTTTTTTTTTTTTTTTT
>NW_016817730.1:178961-182161 GCF_001698545.2 Rhinopithecus bieti
TAGTAATACAGGGAAGGAACTAAAAGTTAATCATAATAACATGTTGTAGCAGATACATTGTACACATTTATTTGTATATTTTGAACATAGGTTATTTTCTTGGCAGTTTCCTCAGAAAAAAATGATGTTTATCTTCTGTTTTATTTTCACAGTTTTAACAGTAAGAACCAGGAGTAGTAAGAAATAGGATGTGTATATGTTTTATAAAAAATTATATGCATGTATATACAATTTATATATAAGTAGTTTATTCTATTGCATATACCTTGGCACTTATATAAATTTACTAAGGAGTGAATTGTTTTTTAAAATAGGAAATGATTATATTAGGTTTGATTGATTTTTTGCCAAACTAACATTTTGTTTGTTTTGTTCATATCATCTTAAACTAGTTATTGTGGCTATCAGTGCATTGAAAATGAATTACTAGTATAATATACTCATCTCCTTCTGCATATGAATTGTCCTTGGATGTAAGTTTTCTGTATTTCCAGAGTCAGCTAAAAGTTAAAATAATTTACCTGGAAAATTATATTTTAGGTGCTATTATTTTATCATTTAGAGACAGGATCCTGCTCTGTCACCCAGGATGGAGTGTAGTGGCATCATCATAGCTCACTGTAACGTCCAGCTCCTAGACTCAAATTTCCTCCTGCCTTAGCCTCCTGAGTGGCTAGGGCTACAGGCATGTGCCACCACACTCAGCTAGTATTTTACTTTTATTTTTTGTAGAGGCAAGGTCTCAGTATGTTGCCCAGTCTGGTTTTGAACACCTGTATTAAATGATCCTCCCACTTTGGCTTCCCAAAATGCTAATTACACTACTTCCCAAGGGATTGCAGGGGTGAGCCACCATGCCTGGCCTTTAGGTATCATTATTGTAGACATCTTTTAAAATGTAAAAGTAAAAGCTTAACTTCTTGTATATTTTAAGCAAGTTTATTTTTTAAATAAGCAGTACCTGAGAAATGCTGATTTTGTAATTTAATGTTTCATTTTGTTTGAGAAATTGTCTCATGAAGCCACAGTCATACAGAACTGTACAATCCACAGTGACTAATCCGTGCACTTGGTTCATGTTATTCACAACTTTCTACAATCCTATAAAAGAAGCAACTAACCCAACAGTACAAGACACATCAGGAGCTACCAAAAAATACTGAGATCAAATCCAGCCCCAAGATTATGAATGCCGTATTAGTTTAGTCTTTCAAATGCCAGTGTTTGTCTTTTTTCTCAAGTTTTCTAATGCAGAGAGTCAATAAACACCCTTCTAGGCTGGGCAAGGTGGCTCATGCCTGTAATCCCAGCACTTTGGGAGGCTGAAGCGGGTTGATCACCTGAGGTCAGAAGTTTGAAACCAGCCTTGACAACATGGTGCAAACCTGTCTCTACTAAAATACAAAAGTTAGCTAGGTGTGGTGGCGTGCGCCTGTGGTCCCGGCTACTTGGGAGGCTGAGGCAGGAGCATCTCTAGAACCCAGGAGGCAGAGACTGCAGTGAGTCAAGATCGCACCACTGCACTCCAGTCTGGGTGACACAGTGAGACTCCATCTCAANTTGTTTTATTTATTTATTTATTTATTTATTTATTTATTTATTTATTTTTTTTGAGCACTCACTCTGTCGCCCAGGCTGGAGTGCAGTGGCGCGATCTTGGCTCACTGCAACCTCCTTCCCCCAAGTTCAAGTGATTCTCCTGCCTCAGCCTCCTGAGTAGCTGGGATTACAGGCACTTGCCACTGCACCCGGCTAGTTTTGTATTTTAGTAGAGATGGGGTTTCACCATCTTGGCCAGGCTGGTCTTGAACTCCTGAACTCGTGATCCACTCCCAAAGTGCTGGGATTACAGGCATGAGCCAACATGCCTGACTGCTTTTAACTCTTGTTGGGGCTCAAAACACGATACCCCAAGTATGGCACCTTGGCATGCTGAATTCTTTGAACTGAAGGACATCAGAAGGCTTTGGAATCAATGTCTTTCTGACTTTCTCCCATCTTCCTGTCTCTCATCCCTCTTTCTCCCCTGAAGCAAGTGACAAAATCTGAATTTCTTCTTCTCACTACGGGTCATAGAAAGTACAATCCCTCTCCCTCAAAGGAAGACGTAAAACCTAGAAAGGTCACTGTCTTCCTTCCCCTTCTTCCTTGAAGATCTTTATTCCAGAGGGCTCCAGCCCTATATCTAGGAGAAAGGAATGCTACACAGGCCAAGAAGAATTGGAACAGACAGTCCTTGCTAGGGTTTTCCCCTGTCTGTTACCAATAGATCAAACTATTTTGTCCAATCACATTTTACACAACTGTCCATTCTTCATCAACCTAAGCTTAAAGATAGACAATTTTCTTTGGGCCTTTAGGTCTTTATTTCTGAAGGCCCTCATGGATGTAAATATTGGATTACATAAATTTGCCATGCTTTTCTCTTGTTCACCTGACTTTTAAGACAGTCAGCATGACCAAGTGATAGGCAAGGAAAGGTATCAAACCATTCCACCTCTACACTATCTCTACACTATCTACAATGCAAACTTTAATTCTGCTATGAAATTTGTATATATGTTTCATATAACACTTTTAATTCAAATTTCCTTTGAATTTCAGTCTTCAGTTACTGTGCTGCCTTTTCTTTTCATATTGCTGTATTCTTTCTTCATTTTAATTATCTTTCTGGAAACCACACTTTTAATATATTTTGTATCCTCAGCATTATTCTAATTTCTATAATATATTCTCCTGGCTCATTCCTCCAGAGAGTATCCTTCCTCGCTTTGAATACTGTTTTCTTTATCTTGTAGTATTTCTCAGAGGTCTTAGGCTGTTAAGGCTCTTGTTGCAGCAGGTGTTTTCTCTCTACTCATTTTCTAATGAGTAGATATCCACCAGACTGTTTCCTAACATATATAGTGTAGGAATCTTATTAACCCTGGTATAACCCTATTTTATACCTACAAATGGAAAGCAGGGGCATGTGTGTGCATGTGTATGTGCATATATGTGTATATATATGTGTATACACATATGTGTGTATATATATACACATGTGTATACACACTATACACATGTGTATACACGTATATACACATGTGTATACACGTATATACACATGTGTATACACACTATACACATGTGTATACACACTATACACATGTGTATACACGTATATACACATGTGTATACACACTATACACATGTGTATA
>NW_016817730.1:185952-249625 GCF_001698545.2 Rhinopithecus bieti
TTTTTTTTTTTTTTTTTTTTTTTTTTGAGACAGCCTCAATCTGTTGCCCAGACTGCAGTACAGTGGTATGATCTTGGCTCACTGTAACCTCTGTCTCCTGGGTTCAAGCGATTCTCCTGCCTCAGCTTCCCAAGTAGCTGGGGTTACAGGCATGCACCACTACGCCCAGATAATTTTTTGTATATTTAGTAGAGACGGGGTTTCACCATGTTGGCCAGGCTGGTCCTGAACTCCTGACCTCAGGTAATCCACTCTCCTCGGCCTCCCAAAGTGCTGGGATTACAGGCGTGAGCCACTGTGCTGGGCCATCTCTGACTTTATATGCAGGAAAGAATGTACTTCCCCAAAATTGTAGCCTATACCTCATTGAGCAGAACTGTCACATCAAGAGACAAAGTTATAACAAATTTAAAGATCTTAATTAGCTTTTATTTATGATTCTAGAATTGGGCAATACCTTTTTCTATAAAATAGTATGAATGTTCCCATGAGGTGATCAGAGGTTTTATAGACAGAGAAGATTGAGGAAAGCAGAAACAGAGCACAAGAAGCTGATTGGCTGTTTCAAAATTACTTTCCTTGTAAAGGTTAAAGCAAAGGAAATTTTCTTATGCTAGCTACAACTGGCTTATTTGGGTGATTGGCTATTATCTCTCGCTTTCCTGATTTTTTGAAAGATCAGATAACCCACTTAGTTTTGGCTTGGCAACATGGAACAGAAGCATGAGTAACTCCACTGTGGTTTGATCAGTTGCACCTAGTGTAGAAGCTCAGTCCAAACCACTGACCTCTTATAAATTTTATTTAACAGTAATGTGGTTATTATTACCGTCAAGACAATCTAGAAAGGTGTTTTAGCTTTCCAAGGTTTGTCACAGAAAAAAATAAAGGAAGTGAGATTGTGAATGTTCGGAAAAGCAAGTCCTCAGAGACACATTTAAATGCATGATTTATGTTAGATGGATTTGTTAACTCTTTTGTAAATATCACCATTCTTCAACTGTCAATACAATTTAAAATATTGAGCTGCCGAGTGCTTCTATGCAGAAAGTTATAGTGGAGGATCGCCACATTTATTAATTATTAATTATTAGTTGAATCATTTGCTCTTTGTATTCTTCGATTCAAAAGAAAATACTTGCATTGTAGAATTTTAATGAAGTTAAAAATGTATTTTTTCCTCTCCACACATATGAGAAAACATTTTTTTGATTTTTTCCATCTCTTCCAAAAATACCATGTTACAATCACAAATAAATCCTATGAAACTGTCCACCATATCAATAGACTTTCCTTATCACAAGATCTTAGGTGAGACTGATTTAAAATAAGTGATCCTTGTAATTATCATATAGGCTAATCAAGTTGCAAACTTCTAAAACCTTTTGAGAAGTCTCTCACATATGTAGCCAAAAGCAACAATTCTAAAATGAGATTTTTTAAAATTACATAGTGATAGTTTTCTTAAAAGTGAACATACTTCACAGCCTGGAATGTGACATTATTGTCGTACAGCAGTAAAGTTGGTATGTACTGTGTGCAGCATGCATACAACCGTGTAATCCATCAGTGAAATTTCAGGGTTTTGATTATGCTACAGTACAATCTTACAGTGTGGAATTACATTTTCATGAGCTACCATTTAAAATATCTTTTTGAAATGAGATTTATGACTTCCTGCTAACAGCTGTAGAAAGGGGATGAGGAGGGGAAATAAAGGGAAGACTCTTCCTATTATGAAAAGAAGAAACACTAAAAGGTAGGAAAAGAACATTTATATTGGCGTTCTCTGGAAAGAGAAAGCCATGTGCTCAGCAAACTTTCAGTATTCCAGTTTTATAATTACTCTTGAATTTCCTGAGGGTTTCTAAAGCAGGCCATTTCTGAAAAGCAGATGTTTTTCTTTTTGTCATTGTTTCAAATTTGGGTAATCTTTTCACACTTGGAAATTAGTAATGCACATTAAAATGTTGATAGAAAAGAAAGTAAAGAGAAGGAATTTATATTTTTAATCATTGACTTTAATAATGACCATATATAGGCGAAATCTCTATTAACCTACTGAAGAAAAGAATTGTGGCAATTACATTGATAATTGAGTCAAAACCATCCAGAAGACATTATCCTGTTTAGTTAGCTGGATAAGATACTTGAAATTGATGATGCTTTCTCAGAAGGCACTCAGCCACTCAAAATTGAATAGAAACTTTCCCCTGCCCACAATGTGAGACAAACTCTGACATTAGTTTCCCTTGCTATAGAAATCATTTAAAAGGCAAATGAGAAATAAACGAAATGTTTGTTAAACTTTGGAAAATTACCTTGAATTTTAGAAAGTTTGATCACTGTTAAGTAATTTGGGAAGAAAAAAAAATCCTTTCAAGGTAGAGTAACGTAAATTCCATAACCGTCTACAATAAATAGTTCAAATCTGGAGGTTGAAATCTGGGAGACAACCGGTTAGAGAAAACTAGGAAGGGCTTTGTGGAAGAGGTCATCTTTGAGACAGGATTTCCAAATCTCCAAAAGGGCTAGGATTGGTTAGTGAGATGGGGGTGGCATGGGTCTTCTGGAGGAACAACCTGTCACTAGGTAGCCCTAATGACAATGGAAGCAAAACAAGAAAGTGGAAAATTATAGTGTGCATTGTTTAGTGTGCTTGTTTGTGAACTGGGGAGTAATGCAGTTTGGTGGAAGAATGCTGGAAACTAAGACCATAAACTATAATAATAACCATTATAAATGAATAAAGACATGCTGAGGCCTAAGCATATTGTAGATCTTAACTATTTCTCCACACAAAGCCTCTGCTGGTGTCTGAAATAGACTTCATGGCTCTGGAGAAGTTCATTTACTGTCAAGTAATTCATCTAGGTATATAGCATTTCTGTTAATTCCTACAGCACGCTGAAAGGAGTTTTGTTGTTATTGTAGTGCTTTTTTGGTTTTTGTTTTTTGATTGATTTCCCTTAGTAAAATGAGAGGGGGAAAGAAAGAGTATGTTCATTTGTATGTCACAATGCACCCCTAAAAAAAATAGGCATGAGCATGATAGTAGTGGGTCCGTGCAGTGAACACATAGAAAGACTTAAGTTGGCAAGATCATTTCTTCACTTGGTACAAAACCAGTGGGGCATGACTTAAGGGTAGTTTGTACATGGTAGTGCCAGGAAAATAAGGGTTTCGTATTCATATTAGATCCTTGGTTTACTTAATTGCTTTCCTATTTTCCTAATGCATCTTAATGTCATTTTTTTCCCCAGAAAAAATCTCTAACTTAACAAAATGAGTAAAAGAATCACTTTAATGGAAATAGAGTTAAAATTTGAAAGTCACTTAACTGTAACAATAATTTACATAGCTTTAGCATTGTTCTTTTCACACTTATAATTTTGACTTAATTGTCGATGTATTTTAAAGGTTTCATTATTTTTCTGGTTTAAGATAGATTTATATTGTTAAGCTAATGTAGTACAATTAGTGCCTTTGATAATTGAGGACATATTTTTAAGTACAGGGAAGTCTTTCTTGTAGAACAATTATAGCTATGTTTATGGTATCAAATTATACATGCATTATTAGACCTTCAAAACCCATAACAAATTCTGTATATCAATGTTTTGGGGCTTACACTGAGTGGCACAAATATTAATATAACTAAAATCTAAGTTATATGTATAAGAAAACCTTTTTCTGAATCTCTACATTCTTTAGGATCTACATTTCACTTAATTGTAAGAAGCAGAATATTTTAATGGCAAAATGAGATGGAATACAATTACTAAATGATATTTAAATTCATAAGTAAACATTTATGTTCATTTCCACAGTCTTGTGAAACAGGTGTGCATCATATAAACTTTTTTTTTTTTTTTTTTGAGACGGAGTCTCGCTCTGTCGCCCAGGCTGGAGTGCAGTGGCCGGATCTCAGCTCACTGCAAGCTCCGCCTCCCGGGTTCACGCCATTCTCCTGCCTCAGCCTCCCGAGTAGCTGGGACTACAGGCGCCCGCCTCATCGCCAGGCTAGTTTTTCTGTATTTTTTAGTAGAGACGGGGTTTCACCATGTTAGCCAGGATGGTCTCGATCTCCTGACCTCGTGATCCGCCCGTCTCGGCCTCCCAAAGTGCTGGGATTACAGGCTTGAGACACCGCGCCCGGCCTAAACTTTTTTAGGGTTGACGAAATAGGAAAGCATTAAAACACTTCATATGATCAATGAATTAAGAATTGTGTATTTTGAATTTTTTTCCAAAGACATAATTTTCTTTCCTGAATTCATAAAGCTTTTACAATCCAAGTCTTTCATATAGAGAAGCATCTACTGGATTAGTAATACAGGGAAGGAACTAAAAAGTTAATCATAATAACATGTTGTAGCAGATACATTGTACACATTTATTTGTATATTTTGAACATAGGTTATTTTCTTGGCAGTTTCCTCAGAAAAAAATGATGTTTATCTTCTGTTTTATTTTCACAGTTTTAACAGTAAGAACCAGGAGTAGTAAGAAATAGGATGTGTATATGTTTTATAAAAAATTATATGCATGTATATACAATTTATATATAAGTAGTTTATTCTATTGCATATACCTTGGCACTTATATAAATTTACTAAGGAGTGAATTGTTTTTTAAAAATAGGAAATGATTATATTAGGTTTGATTGATTTTTTGCCAAACTAACATTTTGTTTGTTTTGTTCATATCATCTTAAACTAGTTATTGTGGCTATCAGTGCATTGAAAAATGAATTACTAGTATAATATACTCATCTCCTTCTGCATATGAATTGTCCTTGGATGTAAGTTTTCTGTATTTCCAGAGTCAGCTAAAAGTTAAAAATAATTTACCTGGAAAAATTATATTTTAGGTGCTATTATTTTTATCATTTAGAGACAGGATCCTGCTCTGTCACCCAGGATGGAGTGTAGTGGCATCATCATAGCTCACTGTAACGTCCAGCTCCTAGACTCAAATTTCCTCCTGCCTTAGCCTCCTGAGTGGCTAGGGCTACAGGCATGTGCCACCACACTCAGCTAGTATTTTTACTTTTATTTTTTGTAGAGGCAAGGTCTCAGTATGTTGCCCAGTCTGGTTTTGAACACCTGTATTAAATGATCCTCCCACTTTGGCTTCCCAAAATGCTAATTACACTACTTCCCAAGGGATTGCAGGGGTGAGCCACCATGCCTGGCCTTTAGGTATCATTATTGTAGACATCTTTTTAAAAATGTAAAAAGTAAAAGCTTAACTTCTTGTATATTTTAAGCAAGTTTATTTTTTAAATAAGCAGTACCTGAGAAATGCTGATTTTTGTAATTTAATGTTTCATTTTGTTTGAGAAATTGTCTCATGAAGCCACAGTCATACAGAACTGTACAATCCACAGTGACTAATCCGTGCACTTGGTTCATGTTATTCACAACTTTCTACAATCCTATAAAAGAAGCAACTAACCCAACAGTACAAGACACATCAGGAGCTACCAAAAAATACTGAGATCAAATCCAGCCCCAAGATTATGAATGCCGTATTAGTTTAGTCTTTCAAATGCCAGTGTTTGTCTTTTTTCTCAAGTTTTTCTAATGCAGAGAGTCAATAAACACCCTTCTAGGCTGGGCAAGGTGGCTCATGCCTGTAATCCCAGCACTTTGGGAGGCTGAAGCGGGTTGATCACCTGAGGTCAGAAGTTTGAAACCAGCCTTGACAACATGGTGCAAACCTGTCTCTACTAAAAATACAAAAGTTAGCTAGGTGTGGTGGCGTGCGCCTGTGGTCCCGGCTACTTGGGAGGCTGAGGCAGGAGCATCTCTAGAACCCAGGAGGCAGAGACTGCAGTGAGTCAAGATCGCACCACTGCACTCCAGTCTGGGTGACACAGTGAGACTCCATCTCAAAAAAAAAAAAAAACAAATGAAGAAAACACCCTTCTTTTTTGGTCAAGAACTCACTATGACCTAAGTTAGGATTATTATCATTATAGTAATATAATATAAAAATTATTAAAATTTTAATTATTTAGGACCATTTGCAAAAGCTGTGGATTGTTTGTATTTCAGATTGGCAAGTATGGGTGGCAGTAATGTTAGAAATAAGAAAGCTAAAACCTCAAGGTCAAAAACCTAGTTGCCTTCTCATTATTGTTTTCATGTCTTCAGAGTGTCAGAGGACAGAGGGTTAGAACAAAGAACACTCAGCTTGCGTAAAGGTTTTCTACTTCACTTGACATTTCCAGTAATTTAGTAGCATGACCAGTGAAACCTGAAGTAATGATGGGAAAAGTTAGCAGGGAAGGAGTATCGAACACAAAAGTTTTGTCTCAGCCTAATTAACATTCGGAGATCAGATGGAAAAGATGGAGTCAAAAAGGAGGAGAAAAGTTACTGGGAAATTATCATAATTGGTAAAAAGGAACTGTAATTGATAGAAAGGAAGAAAAACAGTGATTTCAGCTATCTAGCCAGACTGAAGGATCTTAAGCAAATGATTTGGGAATTTCTAACAGGTAACAGATGATTAGGTCAATAAATTAATTCATGCGTAATTTGAAAAATATAACATTTCATATAATATTCACCAGCTTTCAGAAGGCAAAATTAAATACTTCAGATTATAAATCTAACACAGAAAAAACATTTTATGTTATTCTTTTTTGATTTATGAGGACTTAGACTTATAATAGCCAATAAATGCTAACTGATTATTAATAAGATGTAGGGTCTGAGGAGCATAAATTGTTTTAAAATTAGTTTTAAATATACATAGTTATAGCCAGTTTTTTACTGTCTTTACCAATGAAAGGAAACAATGTCATAAAGTAACTATTTTTAAAGTTTTCATCATTCATCTTTATGTAATATTACTTTTGAAATTGATTTGCTTTCCAAATTAAAGGTTGTCGTAGGATAATAGTAAAATTGTTTTGCATACATAGCAATACAAATAAATTGGAAACAGAGGATATGATCCAAAAATACACAAAGTGACAGTGAAGAGTAAATCTGGAATTCAACATTTTTCACAACGCATATATAACATGGTGTATTTGGATAAAACATTCTTCAAATGGGCAATCTCTTCTGGCTCCATTGTCCTATGACTATGATTCTAAATGCTGTACTTTCTAAAGTAGCCTAAATACTTTCTTCTGAGAACATTGTCATTAAAAACAAGTGCATATGATATCTAATAAGAAAGTTTTATATTATTGCTATTTTGTTTTATATATCTAGTTATTATAGTTTTGTTTTGTTTTGTTTTTTGAGAAGGAGTCTCCTGCTGTCGCCCAGGCCAGAGTGCAGTGGCATGATCTCGGCTCACTGCAGCCTTCGCCTCCCAGGTTCAAATGATTCTCCTGCCTCAGCCTCTCGAGTAGCTGGGATTACAGGCGTCCGCCACCACACCCAGCTAATTTTTGTATGTTTAGTAGATACGGGGTTTCACCATGTTGGCCAGGATCGTCTCAATATCTTGACCTTGTGATCCATCTGCCTTGGCCTCCTAAAGTGCTGAGATTACAGGCGTGAGCCACCATGCGCGGGCCTATGTTCTTAATCGTAATGAAAATGAACAGTGTTAGTAAGTTCAAAGCGATATGTACACAAAGAATTTCTTCTTTCAATAACAATAAATGGGTAAAATAAGTAAAGAACAACTTTTATGATACAAAGTGTTACAAAATGCATGTGTATCAGTTAGCTTTCATCACCTCAACCCTTTGTTAAAAACAAAAACAAAATGCCATAAAACCTCAGTGGCACACAGTGGTAAGGATTTGAAACTCAGGCATCCCATATAGTCAGCTGGGCCATTCTGTTGTTTGTAGCTGGGCTCAGCTGGATGGTTATTCTGATCTTAACTGAACTCACTCAGATGTGTGGATCAGCTGATTTGGTTTGAGGTGGAAATCAGGACATTTTCACTCTGCTCTATGTCTCTCATCCTCTGTCAGACTAGGACAGGTAGATATCTTCTCATGATGAAAGTGGGGTTGGGGCAGCAGTGGGAAAGGGCAAGCCTAATCATACAAATACCTTTCAAGTCTCTTGAGTGTGATACATTTACTAGCATCTCATTGGCTTGTGCAAGTCATTAATCAGTCAGATAATTTGAGATAAATTCATGTGCCTTAATTATTTTTATAAGTTAAAACATATCGACAATGATCCAAAATATTTTTTTTAAACTACTGTGATTTTAAGATTGTTGAAAATTGTTTCAAAATTAGTTTCACATTTATCTTTTAGGGAAAAGGAGGTTACCACTGATAATCCAAAAATATAATAAAATCAGTTGAAGCCTGTTTACAAAGATTTAGAACTTATAAGTACATACATATTATACTAAAGTATAAATTACATATAATATAGTATAATATATACATGTGTATGTATATATCCCTGCTGAAATTACCTGCCAGTAGTACCTGAAGAAACTCCTCTTAGAATAAGATATATTTTAACATTTCATGGTAGTGGAAGTTAAAGTAGCTTATTTTACTCACCTTTTTTGACTACAATTTTTCTGACTCAATTACAATGTTCCTGTGTGATTCAAAACCAATAAAAATATCATTAGTAAAACCAGTCCATGTCATAAAATTGTGTTCCATCTAGTTAATTTGACACAAAATAATATAATTACAAATAATAATTGAGTTATTTTTATTGGAAATAGTCTAATGCAGTGAGACCCCTTTATCTTATATTTAAAATATTAGAAACTATAATTTCATATTCCATGTAATATATGTATTTTAATTTTAATTTAATTTCCTTTGTTACTCACTGCTAGACTGTATCTGTTTCCTATTGCTGCTATAAGAAATTAGCACCAAGTTAGTGACTTAAGCACTAATTTATTGTCTCACAGTTATGTAGGTCAGAAATTCGTGCAGGCTCATGGCTTCTGCTGCTTAGAATCTCAGCAAAATCAAAAGGTCAGCAGGTCTAGTCTCTTATCTGGAGGCTATGAGGTAGAGTGTGCTTCCCATCTCATCCAGGCTGTGGGCAGACTTCAGGTTTAGTGGTTGTAGAAGCGAGCTTCCTATTTCCTTGCTGGCTATCAGGGGGAGTACTTGTCAACTTTCAGAGGACATCCTGTTTCATGACTCTTGCCACCATTCCTTCATCTTCAAAACAGGCAAGGTGGATTAAGTTGCCTCATGCTTTGAATCTCTCTGACCTACCCTCTGTCTCATTTAATTTCCCTTGCTTATAGGGACTGCTGTAATAAGACTAAACCCACCCCTCAGGATAATTTTCCTATTTTAAGCATATTCATAGGTTCCCGAGGTTTTGGCATGGACATTGTGTTATGCCATTATTGCACTGCTATGAAGAAATACCTGGGTATTTTAAAAAGAAAAGAGGTTTAATTAGTTCATTCTTCTGCAGGTTTTATGAGAAGCATGGTGCTGGCATCTGTTCAGCTTCTGCTGAAACCTCAGGAAGCTTTCAATCAGGGTGGAAGGCAAAGAGGGGCTGACATATCACATGCCAAAAGCAAGAGCAAGAGAGAAAGACTGAAGGAGGGAGGTGTCACACACTTTTGAACAACCAGATCTCTTGGGAACTAAGAGGGAGAGCTCAGTTAGCACCAGAGGGATGGTCCAAGCCATTCCTGATGGACCCAGCTCAATGATCCAAACACACCACACCAGGCCCCAACTTCAGTATTGGGGATTACATTTCAATATGAGATTTGGGTGGGGACAAACATCCGAACCATTTGATTCTTATGCATTCTTATGCGTTCATAAGTTAGGTAGTCAGAGGACAACAGGACCCAGGCAGACTTTAAACAAGCAGATTAAGGAGAGAAAAACAATACAGCAGACACAGACCTCTCCTGGTTACTCTTGCAGTGAGATTCTCTCTCCTTGATAAGGATAACAAAATGCTATAATACAAATGAATCACACACACACACACACACACACACACACAGGCATATATTACAAAAAGTGACTGGAGCCAGTGCCATATGTTATAGAGGAAGCTTTAGGTAATTTTGAGAGGGATGTGTGCTGCAGACATTCAGCGCTGAAATAAGGCAAGTAATTTGAGTTATTTATTAAAGGAGAGATGATTAAGCTGTGTGATTGAGAGAACTGGGAATGGTGCATAACTTTTATTTATTTCCCTGAATTTGGTAAAACTCGGTGAAGATAATAAATTATGCAACTGAATATCTGTGGAGTCACTCCTGTTTGGCTTGTAGAAACGGAAGCTCTAGCTCTTGTCTGGATTGTAGCAAGTTGCTGTTTAGATGCTCCCTCTGTCCTCTTTTCCTACCCACAGTGAGTAGATGGGAGTCAATAGATATCTCTTTATTTTTGCTTGTTTCACATGAATTAGAAGAGAAAAGATGTTAGCAGAATTTAAGATGCAGAGATAACTGCATGGAAGTCAAAGACATATGAAGTGATATCCTGCTGCATGACAGATTATCAGGACTCATTTCAGGTCTGTTTCTTGGTTTTCTTAATTTGTCATTGTTTGGACCCATTTCTGGATACTAAGCTTCCTGTTTTGGATTTATGTCTCACAGCCTTATATGTTCATCAGTTTTCACCTTGGCTGAATTGGCCACCCAACCCTTCCCCTTAAATATGTACTTTTCATTCCATTTATCAATTCTAGCTATACCTATCTGGTTGCCACCCCGGAATTCAACTTATTTGTGTTTGTGGAGTAATTTTTAACAACTTTATCAAAGTGTTTTTCTAATCCCAGTTTATACCCCGTTCCTTTCTTCCCATCCCTATTTCCTTCCTCCTATCTACTGGAAACTGATGCCAGTTATCGCCCCTTGCAGCTCTTCAACTTCCCCTTGCCAGCATCTCAAATTACGTATAGTAAGTGCCAAACCCAGAGATTTGATCTATTCCTCTTGTTCACAACAGTTTCTGCTCAAGGCCTATGACGCAACTGACATATGATAATAGCAACTTATTCACAGTCTTAGGAATTTTTTTTAGTATAGAAATTGAGACTCAAATTGACATATATATAACTTTTGTTAATTTCAATATATGCCTCAAATTCCAAACCTTATGGGTTTGTGTTGCTATAAAGCAATACCTGAGGGTGGGTAATTTATAAAGAAAAAAAGATGTATTTTTCTCACAATTCTGGATGGTTGGAAAGTTCAAGATTGTACATCTGCATCTGGTGAGGACCTCAGGCTGCTGCCACTCTTGGCATAAGGTGACAGAGAGCCAGCTTATGCACAGACCACACGGCAGGAGATGAACCAAGAGATGAACCAAGAGAAAGAGTGGGGAGGTACCAGGCTCTTTTTAAGAACTAGCCCATGCAGGAACGAATAGAGTTAGAACTAACACAGCACCGTGATAATAGCACCACCATACCCTTGAAGGATCCACCCCCATGGCCCAAACACCTCCTACTTAGGCCCCACCTCCCAACCCAACCAAACTGGGGATAACATTTCAACATGAGATTTGTTGGAAACAAAACATATCCAAACCATAAGTTTGATGAGTATACTTCAATGATAAAAAAATTAATATTGGCTTTCTAATTTATTTACAAAATAGATACAAAAGTCATTATATGTCATTACAATAATCATATTGGCTTGTGGTATCTAATAAATTGGAGCCACAATGAAGTGAATTCTGTACTGTACTTCAGCATGTAAATTTACTTGAATTTTATGTATTCAGTTGTAATTCTTCCAGTTATTTCTAGACTATATGTAGTCCTTACCATAAGGAAGTTTGACATTCCAAATAATCTACTCTCTGTCACTAATATAATAAGGAGATATGAAATGGAAAATTTTACATTCATAACAACACAAAATTCTTATAAATTGCTGAACCATGAAATAACCAAATAAACTTTATTATTGAAATGGTTTTCTTTAGAACATAAATGTGTAATGTATCTTTTCAAAATTGTTAAATCATAAAGAAGTACAGTGATTTTGTAACATGAACCACAGTATATATAAAACTATGTAGCATAAAATATTCAGCTGCTAAAGTAGCAGGAAGGTTCCAGGAGATAGTTTCATAAGTCTGGAAGTAATTCACCTGCTTCATTGATTGTCTTCATTTCATTTACCAAAATAGTAAGTTTTGATTCTCCTGTCTTTGGAGTTTACAAATTTCCTTTAGTCGAATCTGTGTGTTTTGAAATGGTATTTCTTTTGTGTATTAGAAAGTTGAATAACTTTGAAGAAAATGGAAATGACATTATGTGGATTGTGGGAAAACTAGAAAGATGCGATATCTTTCTTTATAAGGGTCAGGACCGGCACTACCATAACAAAGGCATGTTAATAAGAGAAAAGCAAAACAAATTTGTTTAATCCAGGTTTTACATAACAGAGAAACCTTCAAAAATGAAAACCTAAAACCCAGGGAAAACTGTGTATGTTTAGGCTCGATGAGGACTGGACAGTCGAGTAGAAATGTGATTGGACAAAAGGCTATGCTCTCATGATAATAAACTGGAAGGGGAAACACAGACAGGCCTGACGGTTCAGATTCTTCTGTCCTGCCTGTATAGCATGTCTTCCTTTCGAGTACAGGGCAGGACCTCTCTGGAATGAAGATCTTTTTTTTTTTTTTTTTCTGAGACGGAGTCTCGCTCTGTCGCCCGGGCTGGAGTGCAGTGGCAGGATCTCAGCTCACTGCAAGCTCCGCCTCCCGGGTTCCCGGCATTCTCCTGTCTCAGCCTCCCGAGTAGCTGGGACTACAGGCGCCCGCTACCTCGCCCGGCTAGGTTTTTTTTGTATTTTTTACTAGAGACGGGGTTTCACCGTGTTAGCCAGGATGGTCTCGATCTCCTGACCTCGTGATCCGCCCGTCTCAGCCTCCCAAAGTGCTAGGATTACAGGCTTGAGCCACCGCGCCCGGCCTGGAATGAAGACCTTTAAGGAAAATAAGAGAAGGCTTTATGGCTTGCTTTGTAGGAGGTGGGTTCTAGTTTCTAAGACCCACCTTTGGGAAGAGAAATTCTGATTTTTATGATTTTCTTCTGGGTAGAAAGAGGGATGGGAGACAGGAGGGCAAGAGAATGTGTGCTGATGAGGTTTGATCAGTGGTGACTTAAGAAAGATTATTAGGCTGCTTATTTGCTTATATGTTGACTTTCCATAAATGATTTTTGAGTTGAATGTCTTTATATTTTATTTTCACTTTGGATTTTTTTTTCTTATAACAAATTAGTCTACTAATTTCCAAGGAACATTTATATTAGTATATTTAAAAGGCCAAAATAGTATTACCCTTATTTAATGATTATAATTTAATCACAGTTAGCTAAAATTTGGCTTTATCCAACATGAAGACTTTTCCTAGAGAAGCACTTATATTCAGAATTAAACTAAAATTTTAGTTCAGAAGTATAAAATGTTGCTATCTAATTTAAGAATAAAATACAAGTTTTTAGAAAGTTGTGTGGAAAGTTTTACATGAGACGAGAAAGACCAAAGAATTGATACCATGTTTAAAAAGATTTGAGTTGAATCTATAAACTAATAATATGGGCCAGCCGTGGTGGCTCATACCTGTAATCCCAGCACTTTGGCAGGCCAAAGCTGTCAGATTATTTGAGGTCAGGAGTTTGAGACCAACCTGACCAACATGATGATACCCCATCTCTACTAAAATACAAAAAATAGGCATGGTGGCGGGTGCCTGTAATCTCAACTACTTGAGAGTCTGAGGCAGGAGAATCACTTTAACCCAGGAGGCGGAGGTTGCAGTGAGCCAAGATTGTGCCACTGCACTCCAGCCTGGGTGATAGAGCAAGACTCCCTCTTAAAATAAAAGTAAACTATTAATTTGGATGAATGTTACAGTGTTCTATAACATGGGTGAATTTTAATCGCAGTACCATTGAGTATCTATGAAGTCTAAGTCACTACATAAGGCCTTTCCCTACTTTTGAACCAGAGCAGATATTCGGTCTCAGCTGCCTCTTACCTTGCCAATGATTGGGATTAGCACTACTAGCCAGGGGGCAAGGCATATACAGTATGTATAAGGTTGGAAGAACATTGAACAAGAAAAGAAAACTGAAGCTTTAGCTTTTATGACTATCCTCTAGGGCATTATTAATAAGTCCACAAACTGAAAAAAACTGTAAAAATGCTCCACTCTAGTAAAAAATAAAAGGACAGTGCTACTTTCCAGATCCTAATGATGTAAATCCTGCTGTGCTTTGAATAAAACCTATAATCTCCCAGTATTTAAAACTTAAAGTGCTGGGGAAGTATTAAGATTTTATTTTTTTTCACATTTACTTAGCTGTCTTCTGAAAATGAATAAGATCCACTATCTTATTTTGACAGATTTTAAATGATCGTGTTTTGTATACACATTTGTTTTGTGACTTTTATTGCATTTGCATTTCACCTTGGCACTTTTCAAGTACACTTAATTATTAAATATTTTTTAATGGTGAGGACAACTATAAGTTGACCTTTCCTGAAGATGGTGGTGAAAATGCCAATATGCTAAAGCGACATCTGCCATAATGATGAGGAGCCGTAGTTTAAATAGATCCGGGTTGCTACTATACTCTCAAAGTTAGTGTCCTAGTTTCTTCTCTTGTTTCTCACTTTCCATTTTCCACAGAGCAGCTACAGATATCTTTTTTAAAATACATCAATCATATATAATTCTCCTACTTGAATCCGTGAAATGATCTTAGGAGAAATTTAGTTGTCTTTCCTCAGTCCAAAAGCCCTACAAAGCCTGACTTTGGTACTTGCCTTCCTCTTGCTCCCTATTCATCCTCAACACAGTCCTCCTCACTTGTTCTCTTCAGTCACCTTGGCTTTCCTTCTGTCTCTTGAGTGCACCACCTCCTTGCAGCCTTAGCACTTTTGCACTTGGCAGTCACCTGTGACTGACACCATCTGCCCTTAGACCATCCCAAAGGTACTGCTTCCTTGTCATTCTGGTCTCAATTAGGAGGTCATGTTTTCAATGTGGGCTCCCCTGACCACCTCATCAAAAATAACATTCTCCCCCAACTTATTATATCACTTTACTACATTTTATTTGTAGCTGAGTTATTTTGTTCAGTTATTTTCTGATTTGTTCTCCCCTACACATAGGTAAGTTTCCTGAGGGTGATGCCTCTGTATTGCATACTACATCATAGGCTATAAATACATACTTGCTGGAATAATAAAAAAAAAATCCATGTTAAAGTACTTTAAATAAATGCTGATGTACATCACGATATAAGATGCAGTTTTTAGCTGAGCAACATTCAGACAACTCCATTTTATTTATTTGTCCTGGCAACCTGAATAAAAGCATACGTAATCTGTGAGTGTGTGTTGTCTTTAAGGACAAGCACATAAGTGGTCATCTAATGTTCACAGGGCACAAGTTTTGATACTGATTTATTTTCCACCCACTGTGCATCTTCTATTGTGGCAATAATTAGAGCCTGTGAACTGAAGTGAAGGAAATATTTACAATGCTGAAAAACCTAAAGGGAAGACAAGGGTATCTAATTAGTCTTTCTTGTGACAATCTTTTTTTGGATTAATATTCTTTTCTTTTGAAAAGCCTAACAGTGGTGCTTATGTCACCGACTCTACTGATAATTAATAGTGTTCACCATACACCTACATGTACTCCCTCCAAAATATCCTTGTGTAATGCCGCTACTGGAAAGAACAATTTCAATTAGAGAGAAGAGCTTTTGAAGTGTATATCGTGTGGTCTATTATAAGAAATGTGTCCTATTATAAATGAAAAAAATCTCTGCCATAATATAATATTTTATGCAACATGCCTGGTATGTTGTTTAACAAAGCATTTTATGGATACTTCATTAAGACATGACTTGATTAAGAAGCAGGACTAGCATTCACCCACATTGTCTTTTCTCGAATCTCTAAGACGTGTTCCTGTATGATTTTCACCCTACTTACAAGCTTATTAACTTAGGAATGTGGTGACAGGGCCTTTGTCTTTGAATCTTGTAATTATAATTAATAGTAAGTTAAAGGGAAATAGAAAGCTCATATTCAAAGTTTGAAGTAAAATGAGTTTGTGGCACTTAGGGCAGATGCCAGGAAGAAATTAAGCAAAAGCTTATTATTCTTATTTATTAGAACTTTGGGATGACATCTTTGAGGATGAAAGTTATTTTATGTTTACAAGAGGGAGACCTATTTGCAGACAAAGCTTGAGGAAAGGTATCTTGCTATCTTCAGCTCCACATCCCTTTTCCCCCAAAATCAGAAACTACTTTGTGCCAGTTGCATACGTGCAAGTAAGGATAGGAGTGAATCTGTACATACTCTCCACTATTTCCCTCAGTGTGTTCCTGAAATCCCTATCGTGAAAGAAACAACCACAAAATTCCCTTATACTCACTTGTGAAAGTGTTATTTATGACACTACATGTTTGTCAGAGAGTGACTTAACATCACATAAAACACAGCAGTGTCCAGTGTTTCTCAAAACTAAGAGAAAGCATCATTTAATTGTAAATATCTACAATTTTAAGTAGTGAATGTCCTACCCATGGTCTTTAAAAGAAGAGCATATGAATAAAAGATGTTAACTATATGAAGGGCCAAATTACAATGAAGTTCAATAATGTTGAATAATAGTAATAACAGTTGACATTTGTGGAAAGTTGACAAATGCTCAGATAATTGTTCTAACTACTTTACATATATCAACTTATTTTATACTAAATGCCCTGATGGATCAGTATTTTTACCCTGTTTTCACAAATAAGAAAGCTGAGCCATACAACATAATCAGCTAGTAATTAAGTTGTGGGCCATTCTTCAAATCTAGGCAGGCAGGTCCCAGGGACCCTGTCTCTCTGTGCTATGATAATGTTCATTAAATTTTCATTATGTGTCTAGCACTGTTCTAAGTCCTGTAGAAGTATTAACTTTAAAAATTCCCATAATAAGCTTATGTGATCAATACTACAGTAGTCCCATTTCTTCAGGTGAGGTACCTGACAAAAAGGCCGATAAGGAAATTTATCAAAGAATGTCTAGCTAGCTAACACTGGAACAAGAGTTCAAACTCACATCTTACTCTAGAGCCCATGCTCTTAAACATTAGTCTACTCCATGTCATGCAAATGTTTAGGGATCAGCAAATTATGGCCCACAGGCCAAACCTAGCCCACCAACTGGTTTTGTGACTAGTTTTATTGGAATACATACTTAATCCTTAACATAATTATAACCTTATACACATGGTTAGAAAATAACAACAACAAAAAAGACCAGTTCTTTAGAAACTTCAAAATGCATCTCAATAAGTCCCCTAGACATACATAAAACAACATTCTCTGCTCTTGCTTTCATCTAAAAAAGAAAAGTCAACAGAGGTATTGAGCTAGCTCTGCTTAAATATACGGACTTGAGACAGTTCACTCAAGTTCATGTATTCTGGCTTTGCCACTTCCTAGTTTTGTGACCTTGGGTGGATCATTTAACCTCTGTGTGTCCCAGTTCTTCCACCTGGAAAAATGGGGATAGTGGTAAACATACTCATAGGAGAACAGGAATATCTCATTTCATCGCACTTCACTTTATTGCATTTCATAGATAATGCTTTTTTTTCTAACTGAAGTGTATTCGTTAATACTCACACTGTTATAAAGACATATCTGAGACTGGGAAATTTATAAAGCAAAGAGGTTTAATTGGCTCACAGTTCTGCATGACTGGGGAGGCCACAGGAAATTTATAATCGTGGTGGAAGGCACCTCTTCACAGGGCAGCAGGAGAGGGAATGAGAGCAGAGTGGAGAGGGAAGTCCCGTATGAAACCATCAGATCTCATAAGAACTCACTCACTATCATCAGAACAGCATGGGGGAAACCACCCCCTTGATTCAATTTTCTCCACCTGGTGCTGCCCTTGACATGCGGGGTTTATTACAATTCAAGGTGAGATTTGGGTGGGTATACAGAGCCAAACCATATCATTTTACCCCGGCCCCTCCCAAATCTCATGCCCTCAAATTTCAAAACACAATCATGTCCTTCCCAGCCCCCAAAGTCTCAACTCATTTCAGCATTAACTAAAAAGTCCAAGTCCAAAGTCTCATCTGAGACAAGTTCCTTCTGCCTATGAGCATGTAAAATCAAAAGCAAGTTAGTTACTTCCTAGACACACTGGGGATACAGGCAGTTGGTAAATACACCCATTCCAGATGGGAGAAATTGGCCAAAACAAAGGGTCTACAGGTGCCATGCAAGTCCAAAATCCAATAGGGTAGTCATTAAACCTTAAAGTTCTGAAATGATCTCTGTGACTCCATGTCTCACATCCAAATCACATTGATGCAAGGGGTGGACTCCCATAGCCTTGGGCAGCTCCACCCCTGTGACTTTACAGGGTACAGCCCCCCGGCCAGCTGCTTTCATGGGTATTGAGTGCCTGCAGCTTTTCCAGGTGCACAGTGCAAGCTGTCAGTAAACCTACCATTCTGGGGTCTGAAGAACAGTGGCCCTCTTCTCACAGCTTCATTAGGCAGTGCCCCAGTTGGAACTGTTTGTGGGGGCTCCAAACCCACATTTCCCTTCCACATTGCCATAGCAGAGGTTCTCCATGAGGAATCCACCCTACAGCAAACTTCTGCCTGGACATCCAGACATGTTTATACATCTTCTGAAATCTAGGCAGAGGTTCCCAAACCTCAATTCTCGACTTCTGCTCCCCTGCAGGCCCAAACATGTAAGTTGCCAAGGTTTGGGGCTTGTACCCTCTGAAGCAAAGGCCTGAGCTGTATGTTGACCCCTGTTAGTCATGGCTGGGATGCAGGGCATTGAGTCTCAAGACTGCACAAAGCAGCAAGGCCCTGGGCCCGGCCCATGAAACTATTTTTTCCTCTTAGGCCTCTGGGCTTGTGATGGGAAGGAGTGCTGTGAAGACCTCTGACATGCCCTGGAAACATTTTCCACATCATCTTGGCGATTAACATTTGGCTCCTCATTGCTTATGCAAATTTCTGCAACCAGCTTGAATTTCTCCTCATAAAATGGGTTTTTCTTTTCTATCTCATCATCAGGCTGCAAATTTTCTGAGCTTGTATGCTCTGCCTCCCTTTTAAACGTAAGTTCCAATTCCAAACCATATCTTTTTGAATGCATAAAACTGAATGCTTTTAAGAGCACTCAAGTCAAATGTTTTGCTGCTTAGAAATTTCTTCTGCCAGATACCCTAAATCATCTCTCTCAAGTTCAAAGTTCCACAGATCTCCAGGACAGGGGCAAAATGCTGCCAGTCTCTTTACTAAAGCATAACACGAGTCACGTTTAGTCCAGTTCCCAACAGGTTCCTCATCTCCATCTGAGACCACCTCAGCCTGGACTTCATTGTTCATATCAATAGCAGCATTTTAGACAAAGCCATTCAACAAGTCTCTAGGAAGTTCCAAATATTCCCACAATTTCATGTCTTCTTCTGAGTCCTCCAAACTGTTCCAACCTCTGCCTGTTACCCAGTTTCAAAGTCACTTCCACGTTTTAAGGTATCTTTACAGCAGCATCCCACTCTCTGTGGTACTAATTTACTTTATTAGTTTATTCTCATGCTGCTATAAAGACATACCCAAGACTGGGTAATTTATAAAGGAAAGAGGTTTAATTGACACATAGTTCTGCATGGCTGGGAAGGCATCAAGAAACTTAAAATTATGGTTGAAAGCATCTCTTCACAGGGTAACGAGAGAGAGAATGAGAGCAGAGTGAAGAAGGAAGACCCATATGAAACAATCAAATCTCATGAGAACTCACTATTATGAAAACAGCATGGGGGAAACCACCCCGTGATTCAATTTTCTCCACCTGGTCTTGCCATTGACATGTGGGGAGTATTACAATTCAAGGTGAGATTTGGGTGGGGACACAGAGCCAAACCACATCATGAAGGTTGGTGGCAACCCTGCATGAAGCAAGTTTATTAGCACCATTTTTTTTCCAACAGTGTGAGCTCACTTCATATTTCTGTGCCACGTTTTGATAATTCTTCCAATATTTCAAACTTTTCCATTACTGTTATGTCTGTTATGGCGATGTATGATTGGTGATCTCTGACATTACTATTTTAAATCTTTTGGGATGCCAAGAAGCATGCCCGTATAAGACCACAAATTTAATCGATAAATGTTGGTTTGTTCTGACTGTTCCACCCATTGGCCATTTCCCCATTTCTCTTCCCTTCGTCAGGCCTCCCTATTGCCTGAGACACAACAATACTGAAATGAGGCCACTTAATAACCCTACAGTGGTCTCTACGTGTTCAAGTTAAAGGAGGAGTTGCATGTCTCTCACTTTAAATTAAATGCTAGAAATGATTAAGTGTAGTAAGGAAGGTATGGTGAAAGCTGAGATGGACTGAAACCTGGGTCTCTTAAGCCAAACAGCTAGCCAAGTTGTGCATGCAAGATAAAAGTTCTGGAAAGAAATTAAAAAGTCTACCATGAACACACAAATGACAAGAAAGCAAAACAGCCTTATTGCTGACATGAGAAAGTTTTTAATGGTCTATATAAAAGATGAAACCAACCGCAACATTCCCTTAAGCCCAAGCCAAATCCAGAGGAAGGCCATAACTAACTTTCTTCAGTTCTACAAAGGCTGGTGAGAAAGCTGCAAAGGAAAGGTTGAAGCTAGCAGAGTTTGATTCATGAGGTTTGAGGAAGGAAGCTATCTCCATAACATAAAAGTGTAAGGTGAAGCAACAAGTGCTGAAGTAGAAGCTATAACCAGTTATCCAGAAGATGTAGCTAAGATAATGAAGGTGGCTAAACTAAAAAATCATCAGCATAGGGTGTGGTGGCTCACACCTGTAATCCCAGCACTTTGGGAGGCCAAGGAGGATGGGTGGCCTGAAGTCAGGAATTAGAGACCAGCCTGGCCAACATGGCAAAACCCTGTCTCTACCAAAAATACAAAAATTAGCCAGGCATGGTGGCTGGTGGCTAATCTCAGCTACTTGGGAGGCTGAAGCTGGAAAATTGCTTGAACCCGGGAGGCGGAGGTTGCGGTGAGCCAAGATCACCCTACTGCACTCCAGCCTGGGTGACAGAGAGAGACTCTAATCTCAAAAAAAAAAAAAAAAAAAAAAACACGAAAAAATTATTCAGCATAAACAGCGCTTTATTGGAAGAATATATTATTTAAATCTCTTAAAGCTAGAAAGGTGAAGTCAATGCTTGGCTTCAACACTCCACATGACAGGATGACTCTCTTGTTAGGGGCTAATGCAGCTGGTAACTTTAAGTTGAAGCCAATGCTCATTGACCATTTTGGAAATCCTAGGACCTTTAAGATTATGCTAAATCTATTTTGCACATGTGACAACAAAACCCAGATGATAGCCCATCTGTTTACAGCATGGTTTAATAAATATTTTAAGCCCACTTTTGAGAACTACTGTTCAAAAAAAAAAAAATGATTCTTTACAAAATATTACTTCTCATTGAAAATGCACCTGGTCACTCAAGAACTGTGATGAAGATGTACAAGGAGACAAATGTTATTTTCATGCCTGCTGACAGAACATCAATTCTGCATCCCATGGGATCAATGAGTAATTTCAACTTTCAATTCTTATTTTTAAAAAAGAATACGTTTTGTAAGGCTATAGCTGCCATAGACAGTGATTCCTCTGATGGATCTGGGCAAAGTAAACTGAAAACCTTCTGGAAACAGATTTTCATGATTCATAGGAAGAGATCAAAATATAAACATTAACAGAAGTTTGAAAGAAGTTGATGCCGACCCTCATGGATGACTTTGAGAGGTTCAAGACTTCCATGGAGGAAGTCACATCAGATATGATAGAAATAGAAAAATAACCATAATTAGAAGTGCATCCTGAAAATGTGATTCAATGGCTGCAATTTTATGATAAAACTTGAATGGATAAAGAGTTGCTTCTTATTGATAAGCAAAGAAAGTAGTTTCTTGGGATGGAATCTACTCCTGGTGATGATGCTGTGAACACTGTTGAAATAACAAGGAAGGATTTAAAATATTTCATAAACATATTTGATAAAGATGTTTGAGAGGGTTGACTCCAATTTTGAAAGAAGTTCCACTGTGGGTAAAATGCTATCAAACAGTATCACATACTACTGAGAAATCTTTTTGAAACGAAAAGTACATCGATGTGGCAAACTTCATTGTTGTCTTATTTTCAGAAATTGCTACAACCATCTAGCCTTCAGGAACCACAACTCTGATTGGTCAGCAGCCAACAACATCAAGGCAAGACCCTCCACCAGCAGAAAGCTTATGACTGGATGAATGTTAAGATGATCATCATTTTAACATATAAAAAAAATAAAGTATTTTTTCATTGTCATTTTAGACATAATGCTATTATATAGTTAATACACTATAGTGTAGGGTAAACATAACTTTTATATGTACTGGGAAACCGAAGAGTTTGTATGACTTGCTTTATTGTGATATTCACTTTATTGAGATTGTCTGAAACCAAGATTGTCTGGTACCTGGAGTATCTCCAAGGTATGCCTGTATTATAGCCACTGAATGAATTTATGTATGCAATTTTGGGAAGAGGAACTGACTTCTATAAAGTATTAGTTATTACTCCTATTCTTCAGCTTCTTCAAAAGACTAATTCAGAGGTAAACAAAGTGGAGCCCTGAACATAACTGGGTAAATTTTTAATGAATTCAAAACCTACGGAATCAATGATTATTAAGTATTGTTCTACATTTATTTTTAGAGACCTCTATGAAAATAAAAGATAAAAAGTCAGCCGGACCAACATGGTGAAATTCCGTCTCTACTAAAAATACAAACGTTAGCCGGATGTGGTGGCATGTGCCTATAATCCCAGCTATTCAGGAGGCTAAAGCAGGAGAATTGCTTGAACTTGGGATGGGGAGGTTGCAGTGAGCTGAGATCGCACTGCCACACTCCAGTCTGGGCAACAGAGCGAGATTCTGTCTCAAAAAAAAAAAAAAAAGTCAATGCCCTCTGACAACTTGATGTGTAACACTGGACTTGTACTATTAGCACAAGAAAATAAAGACATTAAAGATCTTGTTAAGTGCAGCATGTACATCTGCACAGAAACTTATGTAGACAGATTGTAAGAGAGACTCTCCTCCCTTGGTTTCTCCCGCAGTACCAGAGCATATTAACTGTAAAGAGCAGGGTCTTCTAACCCCTGTAAGACTATTATGTCTGGTGGTACTGAGCTCTAATACAATACACTGACAATTCCTAAATTGGTTCTTTACCTCAGGGTTTAATAATGACTAAATGACTTAAGCGTTTACTGGGTATGATAATAGTTACATCCAAGCTCTGTAACAGGAATTATTGATGTTTATAGTACACATAGAAATAACAAATGATTGAATATTCATACTAAGTAGGAGTAGCTAAAATTACGAATCTGAAAGCCAAGTCATACTGGGTTCAAAGTTGGTTTCCATTCACTACCAAAGGTAAGCTTGGGCAATTTACATGGTATTTCTACTAACTCTATTTATGGTATAAAATAACAATACTGATAGCACCAACATCAATCACTAAGTCATGTATTTGATGAATGTTTATTGAATAGCTACTATGTGCCAGCCACTATTGGGGTTGAGCATACAGCAAACAACACAGATATGAACCCCGGCTCTTTTGAGCTTTCATTTCGTTTGTGAGAACTAAGCATTTAGTAGCAGGTATGGGGCACATTAAATTTTCAAACAATGTTAAGTATCATTACCATTAGTTAATGATGATAATGATGATCACATTATGTCTCATTATGGAGTTGAGAATAACACAGTTTCTGTATGTGGGAAAATATTTCTGGTCCATGGCCCTTCAACTGTGCTTCCCTCCCACAGGAGTGATTTGAACTGAGATTTGGAACTCCTCACTGGGGTTCTTTATCGCTATGTCCACTATTTGCTGATGCACTTATTCCATGAATAATTCAAAATCATGTATTTATTAATGTATTATCAAAGCATTAAATTCCTTTCTATATATGCTGAAAATATTTCTATTCAGCTAAAGAACATTTTATGCCTGACTGAAATGTGTGTAGAATTATCCACAAAGTCATTTACATATATATATCTGTGTGTATATATATGTGTGTGTATATATATGTATATATGTGTATATATGTGTATATATTTATATATGTGTGTATGTACACGCACACATGCATGTGTGTACATGTATGTATCTATGCCAGTGTTAGAAAAGGAATATATGGACAAAGGAATCAGAGTGTGATTAGGAGGATCAGTCCATGTGGAATGGGAGTCAAAGTTGTTTAAGGTGTCACAGAGGAGGCCACAAAGTGGAGGGGATGAGAAGAGTCAGAAAAAAGTACTTCCAAAACTGATTAGCCATCAATGGTTTTGTATTTATATTTTTGTCTTAACTTCTACAAATAGCTCCTCTCACAAAAGTCATTTTGGAAACTTATCTTTCAAAGTTCGTAAAAACATCAATGATTTTCGTTATCTTCACTTAAAGAGGGTAATTTATCATCTGGTCAAGTGTGCGTGTGTCTGCCAGGAAAGCTGTGAGCCAACATACATCATACTCAGTAGCTTCAAGGATTCGGTTTGCCTTCTTGTGTGTATTTGAATACAGAATTCATTTTAATCTGACATTTTTTACCTCTCATCATATTTTTCTTCTAATTAAGTTCTATAAATGTATCTTCTATCCGGTTTGAGCAGTAATAAATTCTTTACTTAAATTGGCCTTCTGAAAGTCACAAACCAACATTATGATGAATTGCAAAATGAATAATTTCCCTTCCACTGTGTTTATTTTGAGCAGCAAAATGCTGGAGAAAAATGAAAAAATGTTTCACTAGAAAGAAGGCCATGCCCATAGTGGTTACATGGCTTTGACCTGAATGCTGCTAATGCTGAAGCCAGTAGATTCCCAAAACTGTGTAGGTCTAATTTAAAAATAATTTTTCAGTTGATAATTTTAGAGTTTAACGATATTAATGTAAGGTATAAATAATGAGAAATGTTTTGCTCTCATATAAGCCTGGAGTTAGTTAGCCATGTTGGTGTGGACTAGAGCCATGATTTCTTTGGGAAATGTATTTCTTAAAATCCGTATTTCAGCAGAAAAGAACAAGGCCATTTATAGAATAGACTAAGGGAAAAATGAACATGTGATAGCTATTTTTTAAATCATCATGTCTTACCGAACTACATAGGCAAGTAAATGTATTATGTCTTTGAGTTTAGATGGCCAAATTGAAATTGAACAATTTGTTACTAATACTTAGGTTGGAATTTTAATAGGTGCTTAACATTGAACACATCTGTTCCCATTACATTGTAAGGCACAGATGATACTTTATATAAATAAGATTAAAGCATTACCATAGATAAAATATCAGGCATTAGCCTTGTATACTTTGATTTTAAAATAGTTAAGCTCCACTATTAAAACAGCCACAGTGATCAGAGTCCAGTTCAAATAACAGTGCTTAATATGTTAATCATTAATCTTACATACTTCTTTCTTATTTCCCTCTATGCCTGTATGGAGTGGGAATTGCCTTATGAATCTTGAATTCATTACTGTAATTTGTGTACTGTGCGTTGACTGAAGCCAATTTAAGTCGTATTTTAGGATAGAATTTTAGTTCCTTCACTTTGTGTAGATAGTGGGCCATGGAGTTAATGTTTCATTTACAGTATTTATTACAGAACTATGATGATGTGGTTATGATTCATGATCTTTTCCTGGATAATGGCTGATTTAAGACATACGATAGTTTGAAAAGAATGTTGATGTTCTATAGTAACCATGACCACTGGTCCAAATATCCCAACATAAAAATGCCATTGGCATCATTTTTCTTCCCTTAAAGAAAACCAGAATTACTCTTTTCAAACCAGAATTAGATATGCACAATCACCTAAACCAACCACGTTGTCTTGCAAATGAAGAATCCGAGATCCAGTGAAGCTGATTAGATTGATGGAGATCAGAAAGCTATTAGTGTTAGAGCTATAGCAGGGATACAGAACCTGCTTCCTCTTATTTTGGGGCCAGTACTCTCAAAACTATCCTGCCTTGCTAAAATCGGATAACCACTGCCATTTCATTTATTCACATCCTGAAAACACTTTTTTCTTTTTCCTTGTGCAGTGTCTCCATGCACCCCCAGAAAGACATCCTAGTCTCCTGTGGCGAGGACCGACTCTGGAAGGTGTTGGGCCTTCCAAAAGGCAACGTGCTTCTCACGGGATTTGGCCACACTGATTGGCTTTCAGACTGCTGCTTCCATCCGAGGTCAGTGCACAGGACTCCTAGAAATAGCCTAATCTCTCTAGGAACATGCTTGTTTACTCTGTCTCCTCACTCTGCTGTCTTTGCTGATGTTTTTCTTTCTGCAACAACACACCCTGCACTGAATTTCGAAGTGTATAGACAAATTCCCCCTTGGTTTTCATTATATTGACTTTTGACTGTTTTTGATATTTGGTACATGTAAAACTTAGTCCACATACTTACGCATTTAACCAGAGGAATAAGCTTCTCAGGACAAGCATTATTAACATTCCTTGTGCTCACAAGCCCTGACAAGGCACAGAGATTTCTAGTCAATAATGCATGCCAGAATTTACCTTTGTTAATCTTTGGAGTTTTCCTTTTAGAGTTAATTTATGTACCAAAAAGGATCAGAGAGCAGCGATCAATTTCTTTAAAAATTCAGTGGCACTCAAGGTATTAAAAGAACAAAGCAATACTGAAAATACTGGGCCCTGTAATTTCTGAAATTCACTGAACCTAAATTCATTTGTACCTAAAAGACCAAGGGCACAGAAGGGAGAACATTCTTAAAGACACAGATAGAAAACTGTCCATAGTTCCTTGTGGCCCATTCCTACCGCCAATCTTGTTTTCTGTTCATCATTCTTCTTGGATCTGCTTCTTTGAAACTCTCTGGCCTGATTACTTTTGGTAACCCACAGTTCTTGGTGCTTTTCTAAACCGTTGTATTTGGAAATTTTATTCTTGGGAAGATTTCTTATGATTTATTTTCATGTTTTCACTCAACTCCTTTTTAAAATCAATTTTTCTTTTATCTTTGCTATGAATGTCTATGAAATTAGATAGAACATTTTTACTTAAATTTAGAAATTTGTAAGTTAATGACAAGAGTAAACTAAGTTTGTTATTAACTTCTGAATATCTTTCCAAAGTATAATTTATCTTTAGTACTAGATGTTTGACCCTAATTTATGACCATGCAGTGTATTCCATATCCAGTATGTAAATTAAACAGAGCCTTGCCACCCTCTCACCTCTTAGGAACATAAAACCCATGTTGCAAGCAGCAACAATACAATTAGAAGTATTGCCTATCTCTTATGTAGCTACTGGGCATACTAATCAGATTTTCATAATGCCCTGTTACCATGACAGCCAGTGACTCAGAGATTTTCTCATTAGTGTTTGACCAGCAGTGGTCCTTTTAATAGATCTTCCTCTTTCCCATTCAATTACTGAAATTAATATGAGGTGAGATACATCATTATTCACTTATAATATGAATTTACATTTAGCGCTTTCTTACGGCAGAATTGTAGTAAAATACTGCTATACTGTTTGCTTTTTTTCAGTGCATGAGACAAATATAAGGGGAGAAAATAAATATAACCATAAGTGTTTTTAAATGAGAGATATTGAATAGCAAATGTTCTTTTGTAGAATTAATAAAAAAGAAAAAATGATTATTAAAACAACAACAAAAGGTCTATTTTGGTTTATTTGTGGTGAGACACATTCTGAAAGTGTTTACATCTCAGACCACAAACATTTTATAATCCTTGTATGCAAACCAACACTAAAGAGCATATAAATATGAAAAAATATATATGTACCTACAGATAGTGTTGATGGATTTAAAGTTGTTGAAATTTATGTTTCCTAGAATTTAAATTTGGAATATTTGATTTTTGGTTTGGCTTATGTAATTGGGTCAGTAGGAAAAGATAGTTAATTACTGAAGATAATATATTTCCTAACTAATGGTATACTTTGTCTATAATTTAAAATCAAACTTAAAATAAGTTTGACTTAAATATTATACTCTAATCTGTAGTTGAATCTTCAGTGAATACAATTATAGTCTTCAGAGTCCAGTTCTGGGCTCTGGTTGATTCTGCTTTCTTGGAACCCTAGGGTGGACACAGTATATACTAACTTTTATTTTCCTCCTATGCTCTTCACACAAGAAACATAAACTTTTTCTTATTTTTTTTTCTTTCCTTTGCTTTTCACATTTCCTTTATTTTTAATTTCAGTTGCTTCTAGTTGAATGTTTTCTCTAACTTCCAGCTGGATGCATTCCTGACTACAATGGTAGCTGACACTGTCAGGCACTGTCTCTTCTGCAATGATGACATATCCAAATTTTGTTTGGGGGTCAATTAATCTTTGACATGATTGTGGTTCACCTTGACTGACACCAATCATTCTTCTTTGTCCTATTTCTCATATCATAGCAGACATCTCAAGTGCCTAATAATAAATACAACAGGCATAGTAATACTCAATCAGGCAAAAGAAGAGTGACAGGTTAAAAAAAATGAACTGAGGGGATAACTGACACTTGAGAATCCAGCTAATATGATGTTGAAATACATAAAACAAAAAATCTCATAAAACAAGATGATAGTAAAAAAATATAATAATCAGAAAGACTTCAAGGTATCTCTTTCAACTTTTAATCTGTCAAGTAAACAAAATTGTAGTGGAATTAGAAGAATTAATATGATAGTAAGTATAATTAACAGTATATATTTACCTCTGTACAAGGAGAAAATATAAATTTTTTTAGTTGATTTATGGTTTAATTTTCAAAAAGGCATAAATTCTTTACCCAAAATCTAGCATAAATTCCTCATAGTATAAGTTATACAACCCATAATTTATGACCAAGATTCAGTGATAAAAGGTGAAATGAAGTTAATAACCATTAATGAGAGTAATCACAAATTATTAAGACACATGTACATGAATACTGAGTCAAAGAGGAACTGTAAACTTTCATTACATAGTTGGTAAATGTTACAACTACAACATTTACCAAATTTATGAGATGTATCCAAAGCTGTATTCAGAGTAAAATTCATAGCTTTAAATTCTTTATCATTAAATAAGGAAAAAAGAAAATAAGTGGATTATGAATTCAAATTGAAAAAATAATGAAATACAAAAAGCAAAAGAAAAAATCAATGACAATTAGAAATTAATAAATTAGAATAGATGTATATTTATATATATGTTATATATCAATGAAAACTTAACTTATATGTATAATATATAAACAGTTATATATAAATTAAATATCCATATACATATAAATAATAGACATATATACATGCACATATATATGTAATTTCAGCACTTTTCTGTCCTCAAGGGGAAAAATAATGAAGAAGCTACAATACATTAGATATCCCAGAAAACTGCTGAAAATATGTTAATAAGTGAGGAAACATTAATATAAATAGCAACTTGGAAAGAGTTAGTACTGAATATACAGAAACTAGAATATATATGCACTTCAATTTTTTAGGAAATAATAAATCTCTATGAAAGTAAACATTATCAATACTAAATCAAGATGGAAGAAAAACCTGGACTAGATTAAAAACAGTTGAAAAAACTGAGTTTTAAAGTTTTACCTTGCATGCCCATCTTTAGCAGTTTTATGAGTGAGATTTTAGAAACTTACCAAAACAAACAAACAAAAAAAAAAAAATAAAGAAAAAAGAGTGTTAGAATAAAACAGGTAATTTTTAGGTTCATTACCTAGCCCAAGGACAGAAAAAAATAAAAGGGAAATTCATTACTGGTTTTAAAAATAAAGCATAAGCATAATTTTAAACTTAACAGATATAGTACTCACATGGTAACCAGAGACCCATTTCACTATTATGAATGCAAAACTTTAAAAAATGATACAGAAAATGAAATTCAGCTGTATGTTTAAAAAGAGCAATATACAATGACCAAGTAAGATTTGTACTTGGAAAACATGAAATACATAAATGAACTGACTATGAGGACATCATATAATAAATTATACTAATAGATATTGAAGCTTACTTTAAAAAGTGGCATAAATCTAGCAACTATACCTGTCAATACACATATGTTTGCATACATTGTTAGGTTCCATGTGTTGGAATTGATTAGGGGAATAGATTTTGGAACAGCTAAAAACTATTAATAAGATCTGCCAGGTGAATGTCAAACCTAGATACCATGAAGCTTAATGAGTGAAAAGCAGAATGGTGCTTACAGGAAATAGCTCAAGAGGGGAACATAAAACCAAACAGGTAAAAATGTAGATAATCCCCAAAGTCAAAACAGGAGCAAGAGCCCAAGCTAACATCTGTCTATGGAAGCTTAATTACTTCTCCAGTTGGTGTTTACTCTCTTTAAATGTTTACTACATATTTTCTTTGTTTTCCCCTTAATAATAATGACTACTTTTTGTTGCAACACTAACACCATCTTACATATTTATAACTCAAAAGATGAATGTGGAAATCCTGTAAGTTTTATACAAATATAATGCAGACTATAGAAACAGAAGACATTTAAAAACGTGCAAGTCTTCAAAACACTGCATTGCCTCAAAATAATACTATACACATAACTGATTATTTCTATCTATTGTTTACAGTGGAATTGGTTCTGTTTGTATCTAAGATTTTAATTTCCTCAGTAGGACTTGTCTATCCAGATCTTTTTAAAGAAGGACATGGATAACTTTCATCACTGTGTAACTCGTCATTATTACATATTTACCACTAGATGGAGGTTATATATTGGGAAGATAAAGCGACCTTTGCATTTACTTGGTAGACTGATGGAAGTGTTGGTAGCTGTTGAAAGTGATTCATCAATCATTGAAAATGATAAACGAATGGAACAATGCAGGGACTGTGCATTAGCGCAATCTTTGCACTACTGAAAGAAGAAAACGTACATTGCCAAAAAGTGGGAACATAAACATACCCCAGTGCAAGGTAGAGGTCATACGGGTGGCCCATTTTAGAATGCTAGCTTCACCATTGCTAGTCTTTTCAGGTTTCTCTTCTGTGAAATAGAAAGGATAATGATGCCTACTTTGTAGTTTGATTGTGAAGACTAGTGTTATAATATCTGAAAAACACAAATATGATTGCTAGGCACACATATGCTCAATAAGTGTTAGCTATCATCATATTTTTCATTGATACAAATTTTAGAACTTAAACAGATAGCTCAAACACTGTTATAAAACTGGCAGCCATACAATGGGCTATGAAGGGAAGAGGCAATTTTGTTTCTGGATTATACCAAATCCTGTTGGAAAAATGATATGCAACCATCAACATTAGTTGGTAAAATTGTGTCTAAAATTCATACCCAGTAAATGATGAAGATAGTTATAAAATGAAAACCAAATTCAATTACTTCAAAATGTATGTTATCTAGCTGTTCTCAGCTCATAAAATGTAAATATTTCTTTAAAATTGTGCCAAATTCATCCTATTTTTTAAATAAAAATGAGAAATAATTCTGCATGTTTCCTATTTTTTTTTTTAAGATTTTAGATTACGTTTTAGAAGGAAAACAAATTTGGCCAGAAACATCAACAGAGTTCCATTTTAAAATCATCTTTTTGATTTGTTTTTTGCACAATATAAAAAATACAGTGGTTGAACTTCCTTATCCACAGGCATGTTCTATTTTTGGCCCATTTAGACCAGCTTTGGGCAACAAAAACACAGAGTTACATAATCAATATTCAGGTAAATAATGTTAGATCAGTAAAACTCATGCTACATTACTTAATAATATATTAGTTGGTCTTTACCTACCAGAGGACTGGTTCGTAACACTAATGTCCAGTTCACCAATGCTTGGAGTTGCATTTTCTTCTGTATGACCACAGCTTACTATGTGAAACAGCATGTAATTCCCCACATATCTCGCTAAGTGAAAGCAGTCAGATTAGTGGTTTAAACAATTTCACAGTGCCACATTTTATCCTGAGTTCCCTGCCTGAGTCAGAAATAGAGCTGACAGCATCCTATTAAACAGAACTTCTATCCTTAGGAGCTGATTTATGAATTGTGAATAAATGGACCTCTCCAAAGTACCTCATATTCTCTCTTCGCTGTACAAGCTACCTATTCACATATTTATGTAGTGCCTAAAACCATAGTATGAAAACCCCTTGACAAGTACATTATTTAGATTTTAAAAAATATATATACATGGGACTGGGCACGGTGGCTCATGCCTGTAATCCCAGCACTTTGGGAGGCCAAGTCGGGTGGATCACCTGAGGTCAGGATTTCGAGACCAGTCTGGCCAACATGCTGAAACCTCATCTCCACTAAAAATACTAAAAATTAGCTGGGCGTAGTGGTGGGCACCTATAATCCCAACTACTCAGGGGGCTGAGACAGGAGAATCACTTGAACCCAGGAGGCGGAGGTTGCAGTGAGTCAAGATCGCGCCATTGCACTCCAGTCTAGGCAACAAGAGTGAAAGTTTGTCTCAAAAATATATATATATGTGTGTGTGTGTGTGTGTATATATGTATATATATATATACACATATACATATATATATACATATATATGTGTGTACATATGTATATATACACATATATGTGTACATATGTATATACATATATACACACACGGAAAACTTTTTATTTGGTATAAGCTAAAAGTTAAGAGTACAAATTTCAAATTACTTTTAAGAATACAGATATTGATGTATTATCTCTCTAAAGATTATGATGTCTTCTTTCTTCCTGAGCTGCAGAAGTAGCTGTTTTCATAATCAGGAAAATGTAATAGACTTTTATTAAGACAATTTTGACATGTCCCTGTTAAGTAATAATATTCAACTTTATATTCTTTGCAGAGGTATATATTATGCTTCTGTTCTTAATGTATTTATCACCTTTATGTGAAGGGGCTAAGCATTAAAAATAACAGCATACTTCATTAAGTAGTTTTTTTTTTTTTTTTTTTTTTGTCTAATTCTAAAAGTAATACAGGATCATCACAGAGAAAAGTGTTAAAAAGAAAACAGATATTTCTCACAGTCCCACAACTCAATGAAAACCACATTTTCATTGTAAAACCAAACTTGCAAGTGTTAATTTTAGATTTATACACATTTACAAATGCCCTTATAATAATGTCCATATATAGTAGTTACCTGCTTAATATTTGATCAGCTAATGTTGAAGAGGGAAATTCGGAAAGGAGAGAATCTTTAGATGTATCTGCATTGGGGAAGGCCTGGTTTGAATGTTGACATCAGTTACCTTTTAAACAGCAACTGCCATATGTCAAGTATTGCAATTGTACGTGGCAATTATAATGCTTTGTATATTTACGCTGCTGCTTTCTCTTCCTCAATTTATAGAAATACTACATCGTCTGTGTCCTTTGTATTCATAGTTAAATTGAGGCCATATAACTGATCTTTGGCCAGAGAAATGTGAATAAAAGTCACATTTTCAGCTGTTGCACATTGAAGAGCAAAGTTTACCTCCTTCAGGCTTTCTTCCCTTCTCTTCAGAACCACATGGTACAATGGCATAGCTTTATAATGGCATAAGACTGCTTGCTTTCCATTGAAATGGGATTATAACCAAGACAAATCAAAGTATCTTTGTTATATTAAGCCGTGTAAGACTGGATAGTTTGTCTGTTTGGGCTGCTAGTATTAACTATCCTCTAAAGTGAGATTTTATGTATTATAGATATATAAATATCAAGACACTGCCCAAGAGCTTTCCTCCACCAAGTGGCAGAATCTGGTTTTACGCAAGATGTGACTTTTAAAATCAGACTTATTTTCTGGTATAGGTGTGGCAGAGTACTTGCTTTGTTATTTTATTTAAACACCCAGCGCCTCAGTTGGTCATTTGAAAAGGATGATAACATACATCAAAAGGTTTTCATGAATGTTCCATGAGAAAATATATATAAAGCATTCAGCACAGTTCTGATCTCAGAATAAGCATTTGGTAAAAATAGCGTTATTATGGTTGTTGCTATTCTTTGGCAGAAGTAAGATTCTAACCTTGGTCTGGTTTGTTGTGAAACTAGTAGTGCCTCTAACTCTATTGGCCTGTCTCTTTTTTTCTAGAAAGAAAATAATTTTTAAACATCCCTTAGGAATGCTATAAGCTCGTTAAGGCAAGGTCTATATCTTACCCATCTTTGTATCCCTGGGGCACAGAAGGTCAACTGAAACATTATAGAGAATGAGAAATATTTGTTGAATTAGAATAAACAGAATTGAAGGTGATAGATGAGAAATGTGGCCACTTTCTTTCATTCTCCCACTAGGTATTATGTAATTTTAGGTATATACTCACACATACACGTACCATTCATTATTTCTGATATCCCTTTATCAGAAGAACCTACAACCTAGTATTAGTCCTGCATTGGACATAAAACCCTAAAATACAAAATCTTCTATAAATAATATTACACCAAGAATAAATTTCAGTCAAAGCCCAATAATAGAACCACTTCCAAAATGGCAGGATAAGGACGTTCAAAAATACACTCCTTCATAAAAGCAGAGAGAATATGGGCGGAGAGGAGGGAATGTTAAAATCCACTTTTTCGGAACACAGGAACTTAACCAGAGGCTTGCATCAACCCGAGGAGCACTTATTCAAGAAAAATTGCGGAATATTACTAAGAAGAGTAAACTCTTTTACGTTTTAACATTCTCCAGTCCTAAATAGAAAAGATGGAAAGTGAAATGTCCAAAGGGTATCTGAAGCACACTGACATATTTCTAAGAATATGGAAGGACACATACATGCAAGTGAAGGGCTGTGCACATGCATAGGAAAGACTTGAGAAGGGTTTAATCTCTTGCATCTGGTTGACCTCAAGGACTTGCACAAGCAGGAGGTAAAGGCTAAGCTAAGTTGTAAACTTCAAGATTTTTAAAGATGTGTCCTAACATGCACCAAGAGACACTTGCCAAAGATTGGGTGACTTACTGGTTCAAAGCGTTTAATCACCAGTTGACCAATCATTATTTGGCTATTAAGCTAATCTAGAAGAAAATTCTGTGGCTACACCAAACATGGAATATAGACTTTACTGAATTACCTCAGGAAATTCACACACACACACACACACACACACACACACACACACACACACAGACAGCAAACAGCAGTAACAACAAACATTAGAGAGAAGAAAACCTGATTTCCAGAAATTCCAAGTTATTTAAAATGTCAGGTTTTAAACAATGTCAAAAAATTGAAAACATAAAAAGGAGCAGGACAAAGAACAAAACTTATGAATATGTCATGTTATATGACAAAGTGGCATTAAAGTTGCAGGTGTGATGGAAATCTGTAATCAGTTGACTTTAAAATAAGGAGATTATCTTTGATTATCCAGGTTGACCCACTGTAATCACAAAGTTCCCATAAGTATGGAAGATGAAGGTAGAATAGAATGGTCAGAGTATGAAAAAGGGATTCTCCCCTAGAGAGACCAGAGAGAACCAACTCTTATAACACCTTGACTTCAACCCAGTCAAACTTATTTTGTCCTTATGGCCTCCAGAACTGTAAGATAGTAACTTCATGTTATGTTATGCCACTAAGTTTACAGTAATTTGTTACAGCACAAAAAGAAAACAAATACACTATTCTTCCACAACTATAGTTGAGTTTTATATCCTAACCTCGTGTCAACATACAACTTTGATGAGTTCATTTATTAATTGAGAACATTTTAGTATATTTTTTAAACTTCTCTCTATATAAGATTGTATCATCTGTGAAGAGAGATCATTTTACTTTTTCCTTTCTAATCTAGATACCTTTGATTGTTTTTTCCTTATCAAATTGCTCTGGCTCAAACCTCCAGTACAGTGTTGAATAGAAGTGATAAATGAAGACATCTTTGTCTTATTTTTGATTTTAGGTAAAACGTGATCAGTCTTTCACCATTAAGTATTATGTTAACTGTGGGATTTTTGTAGATGCTTTTATTAGGTTGAAGAAATTTACTTCTATTTCTGGTCAAATATGTTGATCATGAGAGGTTGTTGGATTTTGTTAAATGCTGCTTCTGCATCTGTTGAAATGATCATTTGGTTTTTATCTTTTATTCTGTCAATGTGGCCTATTACATTGATTTTTGTATATTGAACCAACCTTGCATTCCTGAAATAAATGCTAGTTGCTTATGATATACAGTCATTTATATAAGTTGCTGGATTTGATATATTGGTATTTTCTTGATGACATTTTTATCTATATTAATAAGAAACATGAGTATGTAGTTTTCTTTGTTTGTGATGCCTCTGTCTGGTTTTGGTATTAGAGCAATACTGGCCTCGCAGAATAAATCAGGCAGTGTTCCCTCCTGTTCTATTTTTTGGAAGAATTTGTGAAGTAGTAGTGTTAATTCTTCTTCAATATATGGCAAAATTCATCAGTGAAGCCATCTGGTCTTGGGCTTCCCTTTGTGGAAAGGTTTTGATTACTGATTCAAGAATAAGAATTTTTCTACTCTATCTAGGTTATCTAATTTGCTACCATTTTTTTTGTCATATTTGTTGCCATGTTGTTCACAATTTCCCTTATAAATGCTTTATAATTCTGTAAATCTGGTAATGATGCCTTTATATCATTCTTGATTTGAATAATTTGAGTCCTCTCTATTTTTTGTTGCTCAGTAAAGCTAAAGTCAATTTTGTTACTCTTTTCAAAAAATCAACTTTTATTGTTGAATTTTCTATATATTTTAAATTCTCTGTTTTATTTATTTGTATTCAATATTATTTTCTCTCTTCTGCTTAATTTGGATTTAGTTTTTTTTTTTTTTTCTATTTGCTTAAGATAGAAGGTTTGGTTATTATTTGAGATATTTATTCTTTTTAAATGTACCATTTACATCTGTGAATTTTCTTTCAAGCAATGCTAGAATTATCCTATAAGTTTTCATATGTTGTGTTTTTGTTTTCATTCGTATCAAAGTATTTTCTGATTTTCCTTATAATTTCTTTTTTGGCCTAATGGCTATTTTAAAGTGTGCTGTTCCATGTCCATATATGCATTATGCGCTGCTTAATGGTGAGGATACATTTGATAAATGCACCATTAGGCAATTTCATCATTATGCAAACTTTGGAGAGTGTACTTACACAAACCTAGATGGTATAGCCTACTGCTCATCTAGGCTATATACCATAGACTATACAGACTATAGCATAATTGCTATTGCTCCTATATAACAAACTTATATAGTTACTGTACTGAATATGATATACAATTATAATATAACAATATTTTTATATATAAACACAGAAAGATATAGTAAAATACAGTAAAAGATAAAAGTGGTACACCTGTATAGGGCATTTACCATGAACGGAGCTTGCAGGAATGGAAGCTGCTCTAGGTGAGTCAGTGAGTGAATGGTGAGTGAATGAGAAGACCTAGGACATTACTGTACACTACTGTAGACTATAAGCACTGTACAATTAAGCTATACTAAATTTGTTTTAAAATCATTTTTTGATAATAAATCAACCTTAGCTTATGTAACTTTTACTTTATAAACTATTTACTTTTTTAACTTTTGATTATTTTGTTAACGCTTGGTTTGAAACACTGTACAGCTGTACAAAAAATATTTTATGTCCTTTTCTATAAACTTTTCTCTTTTAATTTTCAAACTTTTTGTTAAACGCAAAGACACACACATTAGCCTAGGTCTACACAGGGTCAGGATCATCAATATTACTTTGGTCCACTTCCACATTTTGTCCCACTGGAAGGTCTTCAGGGGCAAAAATACATGTAGAACTATCATCTCCTATGATAATAATGCCTTCTTCTGGAATATCTCCTGAAGGACCTGCCTGAAGCTATTTTACAGTTAACTTTGTTTTATTAATAAGTAGAAGTACACTGTAAAATAATGATAAATAGCATAGTATAGTAAATACATAAACCAGTAACATAGTCATTTATTATAATTAAGAATTATGTACTATGCATAATAATATGTAATATACCTTTAAACAACTGGCGGTGCAGTAGATTTGTTTACAATAACATCACCACAAACACACGAGTAATGTGTAGCCATTTGGCATTATGAAGGCTACCATGTCACTAGGCCATAGGAATTTTTCAGCTCCATTATAATCTTATGAAACCACATCATATATGCAGTCTGTCATTGACTGCAATGACATTATATGGCACATGACTATATGTGTGAATTTTTCAAGTTCTCTTCTAATTGATTTCCATTTTAATTCTATTGTGATGAAAGAGACTATTTTGTATATTTTAATCCTTCTATATCTACTGAGACCTCTTTCACATACTAACATATTATCCTAAAGAACGTTCTGTGTGCCCATGAAATAACATCTTTTCTACTTTTTTTGTATGGAATGTTCTATACATGTGTGCTAGGTCTAGTTGATTTATGTTGTTAAATCTTATATTTCTTCATTGCTTTTCTGCCTAATTATTGTAACCATTATTTAAAATGGGTATTGAAATCCCCTAATGTAATTTTGAATTGTATATTTTTTCCATTAATTCTGTCACTTTTTGCTTCATGTATTTTGGGTCTTTATTAATTTTTTATTGCTACTCCTCCATATTACCACAAAGATAGTAGCTTAAAATAATATAAATTTATTATCCAATAGTTCTGGAGGTAAAAAGTCAGAAATAGGTCTTGCTAGGCTTAAAATAAGGTAAAAATGGTATTGTGCTCTTTCTGGAAACTCCAGTAATATATTAATTTCCTTATCTTTTCTGGATTTGGGAGGCTCTCTGCATTCTTTGACGTGTGGCCTCTTAACTTCAAAGTCAGCTGTGTAGCATCTTCCAGTTTTTTTCTCTGTGTCTCTGTGCTTCTGTTATCACATTGCTTTTTGTCTCTTTAATCTCCAGTCTCCCTTATAAGAACTCTTGAGATTACATTACCTAGTCATTCAAGATAATCTCTAAATCTCAAGATCATTAATTTAACCATACCTGCAAACTCCCTATGGCCATGTAAGATAACATTTACAGGTTCTCGGGAATATTTGTTGGGGAGAGGGCTATTTAACTCAGCCTACCACAACTTATACCCTATAAACTATATAATGATGTTAAAAGAAATTAAAGAAAACCTCACAAAATGGAAAGATATCTCATGTTCATGAATTTGCAAGATTGTATTGCTAAGATAGCAATACTGATCGAAAAATTTAATTCAATCAATAGACAAAATACCAATAGCCAAACTGATCCTAAAATCCACAGAGAAACAGAAGATTCCCAGACTAGGTAAAACAATCTTATCAAGAAGAATGAAGTTTCACAACTTACTATTATACAAAGCTATGGTAATCAGGACAGGTGTAGTACTGGCATGTGATAGACATATAGATCAGCAAAATATAACTGAAAGTTGAGAAATAAACCATTACATTGAGTTGCCTGATTTTCAACAGGGTGCCAAGATAATTCAATGGGGAAAAGATAGTTGTGTCAACAAATTGGGTGGGACAACTGGATATCTACATACAAAAGAATTAAGTTGAATCCCTATTTCATATCATACACACAAATTAACACAAAATGTATTCTAGACTTAAAAGTAACAATGAACACTATAAAACTCTTAGAAGAGAACAAAAATAAATCTTTGTGACCTTGAATTGAGGAATGGTTTCTCAGATATGATTCCAAAACACAAATGACAAAAGAAATAACTTCATCAAATTAAAATTTTTTACACTTCAGAAGACAACATCAAGAAAGTAAAAAGACAATCCATATAGTGGGAGAAATTATTTGTCAATCATGTATCTGATAAAGGACTTGTATCAAGAATATAAAAACAACTTTTACAGTCCAGCAGTATAAAAGAAAACAGTTTAAAAATTATTAAAGCATTTGAATAGACATTTCTATAAATAAGCTATACAACAAGCCAATAAACACCTGATGGATATGTTTATACCACAAGTCAATAAACACATGTAGGACACTCAAAATCATTATTTATTAGGAGGAATACAAATAGAAAGCACAGTGAGATATCTCTTTATAGCCATTCATATGACTATAAAAAACAAACAGGTAAGTGTTGGAAAAGACATGGAGAATTCAGAACCCTCAGCATTTCTCATAGGATAGTAAAATGCTGTAGCTACTTTGGAAAAGTATTACTTTCTCAAAATGGTAAACATTTGGTCAACCAAGGATCCAGCATTTCCACACCTAGCTATATACGCAAGAGAATCAAGAGCATATGTCCATGCAAAAACTTGTATACAAATGCATTATAATAGTAACATTATTCATGATAGTTAAAAGGTGGAAATAATCCAAATGTTCATTAATTGATTAATGGATGAATGAGTATGCTACTGACATTTAAAACTGCAGTTATTAATGAAACCAATCTTTCATTGTATATTAGCAATTTGCATTTATTTCTCTTTTGTAAATAGTGTACTTGCCTTTTTTACTTTTAAAAAATGCTATTTATAAGAACTCTTTATTTGTTAAATATAACCATTTTATATTATGTAAAATGTGGTGATTTTCTGGGCTTATTTTACAAAAAATTGCTTACAGAGGTTTTCTTGGTTTAATAATTGCTTTTTTTGTTATTGTTTGATAGCACATCTTTTCAGAAGTTTATGCAGTATTATCTACCAATCATTTTATATTAATGTCTTTGCCCTAATTTATGAAAAAATGTGTATTTCACCATTTATTTTTTCTGTTCTATTCCGTTTTTTAAAATTTCATGTTAAATCAGTTAATTTTATTGTGACTGTAGAGCAGGAATATAATTATTTTTCTTTTCATTAATTGCATGAGCTGTAGGATCAAAATAAATTTCTTTTTTATTGTTTTATTTATCAAGATTTATAAGGATATTGGATGTATAAACAACTCTCTAGTTAGTTGGTAATAGTACTTACTGCCAATGTTTTATACTGAGATTTTAAAATTTTCAAGTCCTTTTAGTTTATTCACTTCTTGATAATTATTGGCTTCTCATCAAGCATAGATCCATGGTGTTTCTTAATTCAATGATTCTTATAAACACAAGTTTTCTCATTTTGAATAAAATGTTGAATCTCACTTCAGAATCTTCAAGATAATTTTGTTCATATTATTTTATAATTAATTTTCGGAGTAATCTTTTGTTTTCTCTTTTAATATTTCTCTTAACATATATTAGATTTCTCAAATTTATCATCTATTTTTATCAACCTTATCTAATTCATCTCTCTTCCCTTCTCTCAGCTAGGGATGAAGTTAAAAAATGATTTTTTACTTTAGTAATTAACATTTGTAAAAAAAAACTTATGTTTATTGCTTCCTTGCCAATTTTAATTTGATAATTATGTTTTCTATTACTACACTGAAGTTATGGGTCTTTCAATTATCTATAAACAATTAAGCACCACACATGGAACCCAGCTGGGAGTTGTAGTTCATTTTCCCCTGGAAGGTCAGGAAGTGGCCTCAGCTATCCTCTTGTTTTTCTATATCCCCAGTTCACATCCATGGCTGCTACTTGCCACTACCAGTGTTGGGACCCACCCTCAAAAAGCTCTAATTGAGACCACGTGAAAATAGCTTATTTCACTTCCATAAAGCTGTCATTGCATGAAGTCTTACTGTTTTTATCAGTCATAAACATTTGGCTCCAATCTGACTTACTGTATGGCGGGCAAATATTCAGTTTCCACACACATAATATATTTAGATTATGGATTCCTACTTAACAGACTTCATAGGATGTAGTATTTCACTTCCACTTTTTTTTTTTTTTTTTCAACTTGGAATACAAGGATGAGGCAGCTCGGAAGGGACGTTCTTGGTGCAGCCATCCTGAGCTTCCTTGTGTTTTTTAGCTAGCTCTTGCTGCATATTGAGGAAACTGGGACTCTGTCCTTATCTGACCAACCCAAGAAGCTGCCCATGGCCTTGTTCTTATAAAGCATTGCTGGCTAGGGGCACCCCAGATAGTGCTTATCAAATTAGCAGAAAATGTTTGAACACATGTAACTGATAACATTCAACTTAACAAAACATATATTCAACATATATGGAAGTTATTTATAGTTCTCAGTGCCTTACCTGAATACCTCTTATCCTATACCCCATATTTATAAATATCCATATACCCCACTGTATTATCCTATCCAATCTCGGATTTTTCCTATATCGCTACAACCTGTTCTAACTTCATAAGTGCTAAGGTTTTGGTGCTAAGTTGTCTTGATACTTTTTGAAACATGATTTGGCAGTTTTCTAGTTTTTTTCTTCTTTCATGTTACTGAATAGAGTTCAAAGAGAGCTATTTTCTTTATTTAGAAGTGCTCTCTTCCTCTGATTTTAGCATCATTTCAAAGGTCTTATGGTTTGTTGGGGGGTTAGTGGGGGACAGGTGGGGAAAGAAGAATTAATTCAATTGGAAACTATTCTAAATGTGTTGGCTTTCCATTTATTGTAACTGCCCCTTGCTGAAAGAAGCCTTAAGGCTTCATGAAGTTTCTGCGTGTGTTAGTCCTTTACCCAGAAATCAGCCTGCATTTGAGGTCCTAGGACGCTTCAGGCTTTTCACTCAAATCTAGAGGGAGCTCCCACTGGGTATTCTGTTTGTGTTTTATCTACTTTTTCCAGAAAACACCCCTTGCTGCCGTGATCTTCTGTATATTATGACAACTAGCTCCATAAATTCCTCTCTTTTCTAAGAAGGTATTAGGTGGATTTCCCAGGCTCTTTGTTTAGGGACTTCTTAATGCTGCTGTTCTTTATAGGCAGAGAAGCTAAAAACTAGACGTTTTTGTATTACACTGCAACCAATTTGGTCTGCGTATATTTAGTAGATATACCTTGACATCTTGGGCATTTGATGACAAATTTACTAGTTTCCAGGCTTAGAACTCGTTGTTCCTTGGTTTCTATGTTTTCTTGATTATTCTTATGAACACTGGGTAGAAGTTAGCAGCCTGATTCCATGTTGTCATCTTCTCAGACACCCATACTGTTTTTTAAATAGATGATTAAAATTGACCTTAAAGGTCATTTTCACTCTTGAATTTTTATGTAAGCAAATTTTTCCTAAAACTATTTATGTAGGCAAGAAGTTTCTTGGGTGAAATAGTTGCTGTCAAAATAATGCCTTCAGGAACTGTTAAATGTCATGAGGAACTAACATTTTGCCTCTAGTTAAACCAAGAATCATTCAACTGTATCTAAGCTGTAAGGAGATATTAACTTGTATGACCCAACATTGCTGATTGATGGCCTGATTAAATTACAGAGGAAATCTTGGCAAGTTACTGCAGTTTGTAGAAAATGTTGTTGCTCCACAAATATCAGTAAAGCTCATAGTTCTCACTTGAGAAAGGCCCAATCATATATCTCAAGGCCTTCTAACTGAGAGTAACACCTGGAAAGACATCAAGCCCTCTTGTCAGTAGTTCCCATTCTGGATCTACAGTGTGTTTTGATGTAAATGAGAATTAGGGCCATGTCCATATGGGTAAACTGGCCCGTCGATGGCTATTCTATTTAGTTTCAACTCTCTTCAGAGGTTATATCAGATACTCAGCAGTCTATCACAGAGTGATCAATAGCCTTTAAAAGGACAATAACATGACAACAGCAAGTTATCATACTTACATATAATTACTGATACATAGTCACGTAAACAATATAAAGGTATTAGTATCATTTTAAACATACCATTGTTTTGAGACTAATATCACCCTTGTTGGAGATGACAAACTTTCTCTCAAAGGCAATTAACCTACAGATAATAAACAAAGGCTGAAGCAAATTATAACTTTATTATAGAGGACTAATTAGAAGAAGATGAGACAAAAGGCAAAACAACTGAACAAGGACTATTGCACTAATCCAGGAGAAATATGACCAAGTCTTACCAATCCTTTTCAACCAGGATTCTTCAACAGAATTAAACCCTGGGGAAAATTTTGAGTGACATTGTCTCAGTTCTCCAACTCCAGATGTATAGGAATCAAGTTATTGTATTACATTCAATGAGTACATCAGTATATTACAGTTTACTCCTCTTCCTAGAACCCTCATTGAGAAGGTGCAGCTAAGGCCCAATCAGCTGTGATAGAAGGAAACAATGGCATATAAAGATGTGTAAGAGATAGACTCAATAAGAATAGCACTCACATAGTAATTGAAAAAGAATGAGAATTTAATATGGTCATAAGTTTTTAACTTGAAAGCCTTGACTCCTGAGATAAGGAATACAGGTAAAGAAACAGATTTGTGGAAATTTGTATTGGGTTTTTTGAGTTTGAAATGCCTGTGGAACATCTAGGTAAAGATACATGAATCTGAATCTCAGAAAAGAAATTAGGGTTTGTGTATGAGTTATCTACTGTCACAATAATTTTGCATAACCACCCCCAAATTTTTAGTTACCACAAGAATTATTTCTTTAATTCATGATTCTGTAGGTCAACAGTGTAGAATGGGCTTATTTAGGAAGATCTGGTCTCAGCTGGGCTCCTTTATATATTTGTTTCTGGGCCACATTAGCTGGATGGTTCAGCTTCTGCTGGCATCAGCCAGATAGCCTCTGACATCTTTCATGTTTCCGCTTTTACAAGCTTCTCACATCCCTCCCACAGGCTGGGCTGAACTATGGTTTCACAGAGAGGCTCAAGTGCAAGCTCAATCAAGTTCAGCTATGCAAGAAAACAAGCGGAAGTGTGCACATTCTCTTGAGGACTAGGCTTGGAATTGGCACAACATCACTTCCCCCTTATTCCATTGGCCAAACAAAGCTCAGAGGGAGGGAGTGTGGAGACTATAAAGCTACAGGGTTAAGGGCTTGGATGCAGGAAGAAGGGGAGAATTAGGACCATTTTTGAATTCTATCATTTATATACTTGGGGTGACCATACATCTAGGTTTGCCTGGAAAAGTCCCAGTTTATTCCTGTCATCCTTACAGAAATATTTTTTTTAATTGAGAGAATCTTGCTGTGTTGCCCAGGTTGGAGTGCAGTGGTGCATCATAGCTCACTGCAGCCTAGAACTCCTGGGCTTAAGCAATTTTCCTGCCTTACTCTCCATAGGACCTGGAACTATAGGCACATGTTACCATATCTAGCTAATTTTTTTTTTTTTTTTTTTTTTTTTTGTAGAGACAGGGTCTCACTATATTGCTCAGACTGGTCTCGAACTCCTGGCGTCATGGGATCCTCCCACTTTAAATCACCCCCTTGTTACTCTAAAAAGTATCCCAATTTTAGTGATAAATTATATGGGAACTCTACAGTTGGTGGGGGGTGGTTAAATAGAATGGATGAACTCATTGAAAAAATCTGTGAAGTGAGCAGAAGCGTTAAGATAAGTTTAGAGTCCATCAAAGAGGTTCCAGGAAGCAACAGATGAGTCAAAACAGAATGGGTCTGAGGAAGCCACGAGAAAAGGGCTACATGAAAGAGTACTAAATGACAAGGTCAACAGAATCAAGACATAAACTATTAAATGAATGTGTCTGTTGTGTTTGTCAACTAGAAAGGTTTTTACTGAATATGTTCAGAGGCTTCATAGCAGTGGGTTGCGGTGAATTAAAGAGTCAACTAATTCTTGTTCTCACACTGATTTAAAATTAAAACTTTAATTTGACTATTTTGGGTCTTATATTTAAAACAAAAGGGACAAGACTCTGAGGAATTGAGATCCTCTGAGTATTAACATTTTCAGGGTCTGGATACTAAATACAGATGCCAGACTAAAACCAAATGTGTAAGAACCAAGACCTGTGACTTAATTTATTCTCTATCCATCATTTTTGACACTAAATAAAAATGATCTGGTGTGTATTCATTGGTAATTTTCTAATTTTATTTTATTATGGCTGTAAATTCATTTTCCTTCATGTATTTGATGTCTTTGATTGATGCAAAACTCAGTAAGTCCTACTGTAGTTACATTAAATATTAACCAGAACATTATTTTGAAACATTTGGGAAGCTGTGATATCTCAGCCTGATCCAAAACCTTACTGAGTATATTAAACACAGCAGCTAAAAGACTTGCCAAAATATGTTTGACAATTGTCCTAACTTTGATGAAGAAAATAAAAAAATACCAATTTCCCCAGTAGAGAATTTACTGTAAAAAGCATTGCAGATCTGACATTGTGTGAAAGTTTCCAACTATAAGCAGGTGCAGACTTAATGGCAGTAAATGACATTAAAATTTTTAAATGACAAAACCTGCATTTGAAATGTAGGAACACAGCTTTTAGTTATTTGAAACTTCAAGGATAACTAATTGACTAACACACAAGGGGACAGAAAATCTGACTAGTATTAACTTTGAACCAAAAAAAAAAAAAAAAAAAAGAAAAGAAACTCAGAATCTTCATGTAGTTGAATCCTTATCTTAGCTGCTACTTACACGTTGCAAACCTATTTTGTGTAAGTGAACATCAAATTCTCTTTGGGATTCTCAATTTCATTTATTTGGTCAATAAAAAAGAGCCTTCTTATGGAGAAGGAATAAGTCACATATAAATGAAATACAAGAGATTACACCAGTAGCTGAGCTTTTACTTTGACTAATCCAATAGCTTTGGCCAAATATCTCAATGTCAAAAGCATTATAAGTATTCTACAAAGTAAGTCTGGACAAGAGAAATCAATAAGAAAGTATTGGATTTGATTAAAATGTTTACTTTTCCCTTCCATCTTTCCCCTTCTCAAGTTAAATGGCTCTTTCTCATACAAATCTGATCTTCGTTATGGCTATTGGCTGGCCTTGTTTCTTGTCATAACTCCACATCTAGAACTCATTTCTGCATCATATACTTCTCTTTCTCTCCATAATTTCAGTATTAGGGTTCTCGCTCATATGTCATGTTCTTTGTCACTGAATTCATGACAGACTTTAAAGAGATTTTACAAGTCTCATTTACACAAATTATTTATTTTTGTCTTCAACAATGTTAAAATGCATGATGTAATTTTTATAGAAGAGAAAACATGCTTAGCAAGATAATTCTGCCAAAGATTTCTCTGCTTGGCTATATAGTTAAGTCTTTTCAACTATTTTGCTCATCAAAGATGCTTGGACATCAGAGAAGATTCTGTAAAAGTGACCTTAATATTGATCTTGCACCTCAGTGCCTTTAACATGTATTTTTTTCTGCTTGGAATATACCCCAAACTCTTATTTTCTTTGTCCTTTTTAATCTGTCTTCAGGGTTGAGCTTTCAAATCCATTTATTAAGGATATCTTTCCCCAACCCTTAAATTATTATTTAAGATAATTTCCCAGATAAGTTTTTCTGTTTATATGTCTTTATAAGAATCATGATACATGTTTTTTGTTTGTTTGTTTTCATTTTTGAGATAAGGTCTCACTTTGTCATGTAGTCAGGAGTGTGGTGGTACAATCTTGGCTCACTACAGCCTCAACCTCCCAACCTCAAGTGATTCTTCCACCTCAGCTCCCCAAAAAGCTGGGACCAGAGTCACATACTACCATGCCCAGCTAATTAAAAAATCATTGTTTTGTAGAGATGAGATCTCACTATATTGTGCGGGCTAGTCCCAAACTATTGAGTTCAAGTGATCCTGCTGTCTCAGCCTCACCAAATTCTGGGATTACAGGCATGTGCCACCACTCCTATCCACATAAGGCATTTTTTTTATGAATGCCTATGTTCTCTATTGGGTTGTGAACTTAAAGAGAGGGCGAGGATACCATAATGTCCACTTATGTTTTTCCAACACCTTATGGCACTGAAAAAATATTGTCGTCTGACTAATGATCTAATTGCCATTTTAGAGCCTCATTATATCATTTATGGATTATGATACAAACTGCCTTATTTTCTGTGTGCCTCTCTCAAGTCCATATTTTCCAGGCCTGACTGATTTGTGATCTTAAAACATGGCTTTTATCACATTACATTCCACAATCACACTGTCACTATCTGTTATTTATGGAAAGAAAAAAATAATACTCAGTGTATCATTCATGACCCTCCATAGATTGACCCAGATCAAATTTCTGACCTTGTCATTCCCTCTTCTCTCCAACACAAGTACTTTGTCTTTGCCAAAGTAACTGATAGAATGGATTCAGAATACTTCTTCCTGTTCATCTTTATTTTGACTTTCTACTTGTGTTCTTACTTATTTTGAATTCTCTCTACCTTCTCATTTGTTTATATTATTGATATAATAATTTCTTTTCATTTGGGCAGATACCTAGTGGTAAGATTGCTGGATTGAATGGTAGCTCTGTTTTTAGTTCTTTGAGAAATTATTATATTGTTTTCCAAAGAGGTTGTACTAATTTACATTCCCACCAATAGTGTATAAGCATTTCTTTTCCTTCTTATCATTGCCAACATTTATTTTTTGACTTTTAAATAACAGACTTTCTAACTAGTTTAAGATGTTTTTTCATTGTGCTTTTAACTTGTGTTTGTCAATATGCTTTTTGGTCACTTGTCTGACTTCTTTTGGAAAATATCTATTCATTTTCTTTGTCCACTTTTGAATGGGGCTATTGGGAATATTTGTTATTGTGGAGTTGTTTGAGTTCCTTGTAAATTCTGGATATCATTACCCTGTCAGATGCATAGTTTGCAAATATTTTCTCCCATCCTACAGGTTGCCTGTACACTCTGTTGATTATTTATGTTTCTGTGCAGAAGCTTTTCAGTTTAATTAAGTCTATTTGTCAAGTTCTGTTTTTGTTGCTTGTGCTTTTGAGGTCTTAGTCATCAATTCTTTGCCTAAACCACTGTCCAGAAGAGTTTTTTCTGTTTTCATTATTTTAATAGTTTCAAGTGTTACATTTAAATTCTTAGTCCATCTTAAGTTGATTTTTGTGTATAGTGGGAGATAAGGGTCCAGCTTTATTCTTCTGCATATAGCAATCCAGTTTTCCCAGCACCATTTTTGAAAAGGGTGCCCTTTCCCCAGTGCATGTTTTTGACAATAACTTTGTCAAAGATCAGATGGATGTGGATATGTAATTTAATTTCTGGGTTCTCTGTTCTGTTAATCTATGTGTCCATTTTGATACCAGTACAATGCTGTTTTGGTTGCTGTAGCTTTGTAGTATAATTTGAGGTCAGGTAATGTGATGCCTCCAAATTTGTTCTTTTTGCTTAGTATTGCTTTGTCTATTTGAGCTCTTTTTTGATTCTCTATGAATTTTGGGATTGTTTTTGTCAATTCTGTGAAAAATGACATTGATATTTTGATAGAGATTGCATTTAAACTGTAGATTGCTTTGGACAGTATAGTCATTTTAATGATATTAATTCTTCTAATTCATGAGCATGAGATGGTTTTCTATTTGTCTATGTTATATATAATTTCGGCTTTTATTTTAGACATAGGGAGTACATATCCAAGTTTATTGCATGGGTGTATTGTAACCAAGTAGTGAATGTAGTACAGAATATGTTGTTTTTCAAACCATGACCTTTTCTCTCCCTCCCCCTCCTTGTAGTCTGTCATGTCTATTGTTCCCATTTTTATAGCAATGTGTGCTCAATCTTTAGCTCCCACTTATAAGTGAGAACATGTGGTATTTGGTTTTCCTTTCTTCCATTGGTTCACTTTGGGGTATGATCTTCAGATTCATGCATATGGTTGCAAAGAACATGATTTCATTCCTTTATATGGCTGTGTAGCATTCCATAGTGTGTGTTTATCATGTTTTGTTTATCCAATCCAACATTGATGACCATCTAGGTTGATTCTTTTTCTTTGCTATTGTGAAAAGTGCAGCAATGAACATATGAGTGCATCTGTCCTTTTGGTATAATGATCTTCTATCCTTTGGGTATATATCCAGCAATAAGATAGCTAGGTCATATGGTAGCTCTGTTTTAAGTTTTTGAGAAATCTCCAAACTGGTTTCCACAGTGGCTGAACTAATTGATATTCCCACAGTGTATAAGCATTCCCTTTTCTCCACAACCTTGCAACATCTGTTATATTTTTTGCTTTTAGCAATAGCCATTCCGAATGGTATGAAATGGTATTTAGTTGTAGTTTTAATTTGTATTTCTCTGATGATTAGTGATGATGAGCATTTTTTCATGTGTATTAGTTGCTTGTATGTCCTCTTTTGAGAAGTGTCTGTTCAGGGCCTTTGCCCACTTTTTAATGGTGTTACCTGTTATTTGCTTGTTGATTTGTTCCTTATAGATTTTGTATATTAAACTTTTGCCAGATGCATTGTTTGAGAATATTTTCTCCCATTTCAGTAGATTGTCTGTTTACTCTGTTGATAGTTTCTTTTGCTGTGGAGATCTTTAGTTTAATTAGGTCCCACTTGTCAATTTCTGTTTTTATTGCAATTGTTTTTGGCAACTTAGCCAAAAGTTATTTGCCAAAGCTGTTGTCAAGAATGGTATTTCCTAGATATTCTTCTATGATTTTTATAGTTTGAGGTCTTAATATTAACATTTAATTCTTTAACACATTTTGAGTAAATTTTTGTATATGATGAAAGGTAAGGGTCCAGTTTCATTCTTGTGCATATAACTATCCAGCTATTGCAGCACCATTTATTACATAGAGAATCCTTTTCCCGTCACATATTTTTTCAGCTTTGTTGAAGATCATATGGCAGTAGGTGTATGACTTTATTTCTGGGTTCTCTATTTTGATGCATTAGTCTTTGTCTCTGTTTTTGTAGCAGTGCCATGCCATTTGGTTACTGTAGCTGTACAGTATAGTTTGAAGTCAGATAATGTGATGCCTCAGGCTTTGTTCTTCCTTGTTTGAATGACCTATGAAGGTTCTTTTCTGGTTCCGTATGAATTTTTGAATGTTTTTTTTCTAATTCTGTGAAGAATGGTGTTGGTAGTTTGATAGGAATAGTATTGAATCTGTAACTTGCTTTGGGCAGTATGGTCATTTTAATGATATTGATTCTTCCAATCCATGAACATGGAATATTATTTTGTGTTGTCTGAGATTTGTTTCAGCATTGTTTTGTAGTTCTCTTTGTAGAGATCTCTCATCTCCTTGGTTAGCTGTATTTTCCTAAGTATTTCATTTTCTTTGTGGCTATTGTAAATGAGATTGTATTCCTGATTTGACTCTCAGCTTGCACATTATTGGTGTATAGGAATGCTACTGATTTTTATATATTGATTTTGTATCCTGAAACCTTACTAAATTGTTTTATCAGTTCTAGCAGCCTTTTGGCATCTTTAGGTTTTCCTATGTGTAGGATCATATAGTCAGTGAAGAGAGATACTTTGACTTCTTCTTTTCCTATTCAGATGCTATATTTGTCTGTTTTTATACTGCTATAAAGAACTGCCCAAGACTGGGTAATTTATAAAGGAAAGAGATTTAATTGACTCACAGTTCAGCATGGCTGGAGAGGCCTCAGGAAACTTACAATCATGGCAGAAGGCAAAGCGGGGAACAATGCACCTTTTTCACAAGGTGACAGGAAGGAGAAGTGCCAAGGCAGGGGGAACAGCCCCTTATAAAACCATTGGATCTCTCGTGAGAACTCACCATCCCAAGAACAGCATGGGAGAAACTGCCCCCATGATTCACTTATCTTCACCTGATCTCTTCCTTGACACATGGGAATTATGGGGATTACAATTGAAGATGTGATTTGGGTGGGGACCCAAAGCCTAACTATATCAGATGCCTTTCATTTCTTTCTCTTGCCTGTTTTCAGCACTATGTTGAATAGGAGTGATGAGCATAGGCATACTTGTCATGTTCCAGTTTTCAAGGGGAATGGATCCATTTTTTGTCTGTTCAGTATGAGGTTGGCTGTTGGTTCATCATAGATGATTCATTATTTTGAGGAATGTTCCTTTGATGCCCAGTCTTCTGAGAGTTTTTATTATAAAGGAATGTTGGGTTTTATCAAAAGCTTTTTATGGATCCATTAAGGTGATCATGTGATTTTTGTTTTAATTCTGTTTATGTGTTAAATTATATTTATTGATTTGCACATTTTTGTGCAATTTATTGATATATTTGTTGAATCAGCCTTGCATTGCAGGAATAAAGCCTACTACCTCATGATTTGTTAATGTTTTGATATGCTGCTGGATTCAGTTTGCTAGTATTTTGTTAGGAATTTTTGTGTCTATGTTCCTCAGGGATACTGACCTGATTCTTTTTTTGTTTTTGTTTCTCTGCCATGTTTTCATATTAGGCTAATGCTAGCTTCATGGAATGAGTTAGGGAGCAGCCCTGATCCTCAATTTTTGGAATAGTACCTGTTCTTTCTCAATCTGTTAGAATTCAGCTGTAAATACAACTTATCCAAAGATTTTGGTTTATTTTTTCTGTATTCAATTTCAAATTTTGCTATTTACCTATTCAGGATTTTAATCTGTTCCTGGTTCAGTCTTGGGAGATTATTTGATTCTAGTAAGTTATATATTTCCTCTAAATTTTCTAATTTGTGACACCTAATTGTTCACAGTATTTTCTGAGGATCCTTTGTATTTCTGTGGGATCAGTTGTAATCTCATATTTGTTATATCTGATTGTACTTATTTGTATCTTTTCTTTTTATGTTAATCTAGCTAGTGGTCTATTCATCTAATTTTACCAAAGAGCAAACTTTTGGTTTTATTGGTCTTTTGTTTACATTTTTGCTTTGCAGTGTTATCCAGTTCTTCTCTAATTTTGTTTCTTTTCTTCTGCTAGCTTTGTGGTTGGTTGTTTCTTTTATCCAGTTCCTTTAGGTGCAAAGGTAGATTGTTAATTTGAGATCTCTCTAACTTCTTGATCAAGATGTTTAGCAATATAAACTTTCCTCTTTAACAGACTGTGTTAGCTACATCCCAGAGATTTTGGTATTTGTTTGCCTGTTTTAATTAATTTCAATTTTTTTATTTTGCTTTAATTTCAGTGTCTGCCCAGGAGTTATTGAGGAACAAGTTGTTTAATTTCCATGTAGTTGTATAGTTTTAAGAGATCTTTTTGATATTGATTTCTATTTTTATTGCTCTGTTGTCTGGAAGTGTGCTTGACTCCCAGATGATTTTAATCTTTTTTTAATTGATTGAGACTTTCTTCATGACCAATTATGTGGTTGATCTTAGAATATATTCCATGTGCAGATGAAAAAGAATGTGTATGTCGTGATTGTTTGGTAGAATGTTCAGTAGATGTTTATTAGGTCCATTTACTTAAGTGTCAAGTGAAAGGCCAGAGTTCCTTTGTTAGTATTCTTCCTTGGTGATCTCTCTAACGCTGTCAGTACAGTGTTGAAGTCTCCCACTATTATAGTGTGGTTGTCTAGACCTTTTGATAGGCCAAGAAGAACTTGTTTTATGAATCTGGGTGCTCCAATGTTGTGTGCATATATATTTGGGGTAGGCAAGTCTGCTTGTTGTATTGCACCCTTTATCATTATGTAATGCCTTCCATTGCCCTTTTACATTTTTATTGGCTTAAAGTCTATTTTATCACATATGAGAATAGTGACTCCTGTACTTTTATATTTTCTGTTTGCATAATAGATCTTTCTCTGTCCATTTACTTCGAGCCTGTGAGAGTCCTTACATGTGTGATGTATCTCTTGAAGACAGCAGATGGTTGGGTCTTGTATTTTTATCCAGCCCACCACTGTCTGCCTTTTAAGTGGGGTGTTTAGTCCATTTACATCTGGGATTAATATGGATATGTGAGATTTTGATTCTGTCATCATGTTGTTAGCTGATTGTCATGTATATTTTATTGTGTGATTGTTTCCTAGTGCTTATGGGCTATGTGCCTAAGTGTGTTTTTGTGGCAGCATGTGTCATTCTTTTGATTCCACATTTAGCTTTCCCTTAAGATCCTCTTATAAGGCTAATGTAGTTGAAATGAATCTCTCAGAGTTTGCTTGTCTTAGAAAGATTTTATTCCTCCTTCCCTTATGAAGATTAGTTTGGTGGAATATAAAATTCTTGGTTGGAATTTCTTTTCTTTAAGTATGCTAAAAATTGTCCCAGAATCTCTTCTTGCTTGTATGTTTCTATTGAGAGGTCTGGTGCTAGTTTCTTCCATATGTGATTTGACCCTTCTCTCTAGCTGCCTTTAAGATGTTTTTCTTTTTCATTGACCTTGATTAACCTGATGACTATGTCTTAGTGATGGTTGTCTCATATAATATCTATGCTGTTCTCCATATTTCTTGGGTTTGCATGTCAACCTCTTTAGTGAAATTAGGGAGATTTTCATGGACTATATACTCAAATATAATTTCCAAGTTGTTTATTCTCTCTCCTCTCTCAGGAATGCCAATGAGTTATAGACTCTGTCTCATTACATAAACCCATATTTCTCAGATGTTTTGTTCATGTTTTAAAATTGTTTATTTTAATCTGACTGTGTTGATTTGAAAAACTAGTCTTTGAACTCTGAGCTGCTTTCCTCAGCTTGGTCTGTTCTGCTGTTAGTACTTCCAATTGTATTATGAAATTTTCTAGTGAATTTTGAGCGTTAGAAGTTCAGTTTTGATATTTCTTAAAATGGCTATTTCATCTATCATCTCTTGGATCATATTATTGGATTCCTTGGATTGAGTTTTAAATTTCTCCTGAATTCAGATTCGGAATTCCATGTTTGTCCTTTCAGTCATTTCCAACTGGTTAAGAATCATGGCTGGGGAGGAACTGGTAGACTCCTTTGGAGGTAAGAAGACCCTCTGTCTTTATGAATTGCCAGAGTTCTTGTGCTGATTTTTTTTTTTTTTTTTTTTTTTTTTTTTTTTTCTCATCTGGGAGGGCTGGTGTACCTTTAACTGTAGTTTAAGTATAGTCAGTTGGTTTCATTTCTGGATGTTATCAGAGAGCCAATATTCTCTGTGTAGGGTCTTTATCTGTGGCTGATTCCGTGCCTTTGTTTCACAGAAGGGTATGTTAGCAAAGTATTTTTGGTGTTGTAGTTTGGGCTTTCATCCAGTAGATAGCATTTATTAGTAATGACCAGTAGATATGATTCTACTCAACTGCATGGCTCCTTTATATTTCCTAGCATTTGTAGCCATGCACTATAGTGTGCTGGGAAGAGAGCTGACCTCCTCACCAGGTCCATTCTTGGGCCTTTGAGGAGCCTCTGCTACTGATTTGTGTACATTGATTTTGTTTCCTTAAACTTCACTGAATTTATTTATCAAATCTACTAGTTTATAAATTACAAAAATTAATTAGTTATAGTTAGTGTTCTTTTCCATGAGACTCTTCTTTCCTTTATAACTGGTTTTCATTTCCTTTCTAATTTAAAAGATCATATTTAGCATTCCATCTTAAGGCAATGTGATAGCCATGAAGTCTTTGTGTGAGAATGGTGAAAAGGAGGTTAATCTATAATGTATCTCAACAGTAGATAAGGAAGGAGTATTCCTTGGTACCCTTTCATCATTTGCAACATTTCACAAAACAATGCATGTAAGAAAAAGGACTTAATCTATGAGATAAACCTTATAGTATCCATGGTTACATGTGCCTGTGATGTGATTCAGGCCTTGTGATTCATATTCCTTTGAGGCTCAAAATAATTTAGAGATCTAACAGCTGAGATTCTGAATTACATATTTTCATAGGATTATAGTTTAACATGACCTGGAGGTCTTTAGAATGAAAACCAAAATATACAGGAGAAACTCCATTTTTATGCTTAGCTTCAATAAATTATAGACAGCCATGTAAAAATATGATTGGATGAAAAGGGTATGATGTAGTGCTAATTTTCTAAGTAGGGAAACCTAGCAAAACATGCCTGTTTTGGTTTTTCTTGACCTTTCTGTGCAGCATTTCCCCCTTCAGGGTATGGTGCAAGATTCTGTCAGGATTGGAATCTTATGACTTATAGTCAGACAAGGTAGGTCATGTAATTTCTGTGGCCAATTTTTACACAGAAAAGCTAGGAGAAAATTAGAGTAATATTTTTAGGTTTTGTGGTTGGCTTTTGAGAAAAGGGGTTCTGGTTTATATGTTCTGCCTCCATGGGGAGGGGATATTCAAAAACTAGAATCCCTCTGGCCTTGGCAGGAAGAGGGTGGTGGCGGGTAGAATGAGGGGCTAGAGAAAGAGGGGCATTAGGTGGGAATAGATCAGAGAGAACTATTGATTGTGAGGCTACATTTAAGGACTGCTTTTTGAGGTATCACTTTCTGAGCCCCAACACTGGTCTTGTTGAAAAAACAACCACAGCAACAGTAGCAACAGCAGCAGCAGCAAAAACATGAGAGTAAAATCCACCCAAACAAATGACGAATTGAGATGCAGTGACAAAACGATTGGTGTAATGCTCAATGCCAAAAAATTTTGGAGGAATGTCAACAAACTTCTGAGGGAAAACAAGCAACTATCACGGCATTAAATAGATCTCAAATGTATTAGAACTTGAGGGCATAGGACTTATAAACCCTTTCTGAAAAAAAAATTCTTGGAAATCAAATTTTTCCAAATGAAAAGTAATGAATCAAAATAAATAATACAGGTGAAAGAAACTGTGGATAAAGGATTCATGAAGATCATTAAAGCCATTTACAATTAGAACTATGGACACTATGCTGGTATATATCATAACAGTTGGAGAGACATATTAAAACTATCAAAATCTGGTAAGGAGTAGAAGTTTAACAATTCTAATTTCTATGTGCTTTCAGAGCTGGGAGTTGGAAGAAATGTCATAAAAGTGAAATTTAATTTTTTTTTCTATTTTTAAAACAAAAATTTTGTTAAAATTTTGGACTTACATAAGAGTTGTAAATATAGTACAGAGAATTCTGACATTGTCTTCAGTCTCTCTCACCCTAATGTTGACATCTTACATAACCACAATACAATTAACAGAACAAGAAATTAACACTGGCATCATACTTTTAACTAAACTATAGACTTCAATCAGAGTTCTTCAGTTTTTCTATTCATGTTGTTTCTCTGTTCCTGAATCCTATAAAGCATCTATTGTTGTATTTAATTGTCATGTTTCTTTCATCTCCAATCTGTGACAGTGCCTCCATTGTTTTCTTTGTTTTGTTTTCACAATCTTAACATTTTGTGGACTACTGGTTATGTATTTCATAAAATGACTCTCAAATTGTATTTGTCTGATGTTTTCTCCTGATTAAAATTAGAGATTTCTGAGATGAATAACATAAAGATGATGTGTCTTCAATACATCCTATCAGGTGATGAAACATGTAGTTTTAAAATGTTAACTAGTTAAGTTTTCCATAATTAAAAAAAAAACTGGAGTGGAAGAAAAATGCACTTATTCAAAAGTTTCTGCGGTTTAATTTATATTTATCTTTTTTCAGATGATTCAGATCATAGTAATTCTTTAGCAAAAGATTTAAAATCATGCTAGAGTAATGACTAATTTTAATAAATTTTAAAAAACATTTATATATCATACTATACTATATCTTCTATGACATCTATTTTCAGCTGCAAACATGTAAAGAAACAATTCTAAGATTCATTTTAGGAAATATTGATTATAGGTATTAACAGATGGTAGAGTTTGTTATGTATTATTGTACTTTATCTTTTCCACTTTTCTATTTAGTTTGTTGCAAAGGTAATTGAGACAGTTACTTTTGCACCAATCTAATATGTACTTTTCTGTTCTGATTTATTTTAATTTGCTTTTAGAAAGATATTATAGAGTTATTGTTCAAAAAAAATCAATGTTTTTGAGCATATATTGTTTATTTTGCATTTTTATTTAGTTTGTATTCCTTTCAGAAACACAATTCTGGAAAGATATAACAGTGTTTACCTTGATGGAGCAAGAATTGTAGATGCTTTGAATAGACTTATGTTTTCTTATTTGTGATGTGACCTTTTCTACAAGGGAATTATATTACCTTTCAAATAAGCTACATATGTTACTGTTTCATAATTTCTTTATTTTTCCATGGAAATTATTTAACATTTTATTTGCTGACAGAGCTCCTGTTTATGAGTTATACTTTCTGACAAAGCTCCTGTTTATAAGTTAGATCATTCAGAGATTTACTTAGAACTGTCCTCAGCTTGGTCACTTCTATATACTTTTGAGAAAAGTTAGGTACATTATTGTCTCAAAAAAAATTAAATTATACCACAAGCTAGTTTTGAAATACTCAACTGAGGTTATTCTTTGATGACTGACAGTACAAGAGAATTGCCATACACTCAGTTATTAGTTCTTTAGACAATAAATGTTTAATAAATATGTTATATATTATACATATTAAATAATAGGACCATGTAAGTACACATGAAAGTTGGTGGTGGAAAGTTTGCTGTTGTTACTAATGCTGTCTCATGTTTAATAATGATACAGCTGGAAAACAGATGTTTTTCTAAGGTAAAGAGTTTACTCCTAAGCTTTTCTTTTATATTGACATCATATTGCCATTGTATGTCAGGTAACTGAGTGGAAAGAGAGAATAGAGCTGAGGGCACATACAATTCATTTAGAATTATTCTAGTTAGATGCTCATTAGGCTAGAAAATAAAAACATATTTGGAGGAAAACATATCTTCCCTCACTCCTACAAGGGATGAAAACGCTCATATAGTTCTCAATGCACAGAACGTAATCAAATTTACTTCATAGAACTGATATACTGATAGGAATCTGATATGAATGGCCTGTAATGATATACTGAATTTTTGCTTTAATATTTATTCTTTTCATTGTTTATTAGTTTTAAAACATCATAAAATATTTATTTAAAACCTGTAAGGGATTTTTTTTAAAGGCCATATTTTAAATGTCTTTGCATTAAACATTTCATAAGGTATATTTCCAAATCTTAAACAGTCTTGCTGTTTGAGTTCAATATCAGTAAATGGCACTTTACAAAGATAAAAAGTCATTTGCATCCAAAATATAAATTAAAATTATGTGTAAAATAAAATATTTTAACTGTAGATAGAAAGTAACAACTTAAATCACCTTCTACATAGTGTATGAAATACATCATCTAAAAGATACCTAAATTTTGATGTGTTTACCAGGCTGAGAAAATCTTACAAGAATTATCTAGGTATGTAATTATTATATTAAAATACCAAAGGCATATTAGATATTAGACTTATGGCTATATTTCCTTGGGCAACAAAATATATTTTTTAAATCTATGTATCTTTTAAGGTAGGGTAAATAGTAATGCTGACAACAAAGTTTTCTCACTAAATACATCTTTTCTTCTTTGCTAATATTTACGGTCAAAGGGGGTTGTTCTGTGGCCCGCCTGCACCCAGGTGAAATAAACAGCCTTGTTCCGTGGGTGCATACACACACACACACACACACACACACACACACACACACACAAAATATGTATATATATTTAACCACCCACCTATGTAAAGTACTCTACCACATCTGACAAGTTGAGACAAATGATGACATCAAATGTTGCCCATGGGGAGCCTTTAATCGATTAAATATCTCCACTTCACACTCAAATATACTGCTACAGTACTGTAAGGTGTTTGATACCCTCTGAATATAATAATATAAAATTTTCTACATTATTATTTGAAGAAAATTGTCAACAAATAATTTTACAGTGTGTAAGGTGGTAGATGCAGACGAAATAATTATAATATGAAAATATCGAGATCATAAAGTAATTTCCCTTGTAGTTATATTCATGAAAGTTGTACGATTGAGTTTAACTTAAATAAAGCAACATCAGCCATAATTTAGTGTCCTTTAAGTGAAGTAAGCAATTTCAAGCCTTATAAACACGGTCAAGTTCAGTGAGAAAGATACTTTTTAGAAAATTTCTAAGCTAATGACTTTAGTGGCATTGGTAAATATTCAGAGACTGTGTGAGGAAAAACCCTGAATATAGAACTGTAAAATCTAAATAGAGAAACCATTGTGTTAAATCTGAAAACATATTAGTAAGTGACATTTTCCTTTAAGTATTCTTATTGCATTTTTCAGTGACATTCAATTATTTATTTGCACCAAGAAATATTGTTCAGGATTTGAAGGCTGAGTAAATGTGTGTGAGCTACACAAAATATATTTAGTTATTAGTAAGTAGTCTATTATAAAACTGAGAAGTTTCAAAAGTAGGTAATGGGGAAAAAAGGGTTCCCATTGTTTTCTTTCTTATTTCAAATATTTTATGAAAATTCAACATTTTAATAATAAAGAACAACAATTTAAAATGACTATTATTTGGTATTTTGGTAGACAGAAAAGATGGCGTCATTTATACTTGTTCAATTATTTCATTTAACTCTTATTCTATATATGAACCAGTTGTATTTTTTTCTTTTCTTAATTACCTGCCTATTAATTTTTCTTGTCTAATTATATTCAATTCGTATGAACTAATTATAAGTCAAATACATTTCTTTTATTTATAAAATGCTAGCATTTTGCTTCGCTCATCTATATTTTCAGTAGTTAAATTTTGATGTATTGAAGCTTGGCATTTGATGTACTTTAAATGACATCATTTTGGGGAGGTGGTTAATGAAGAGATTTTTCTCTATGAGGATAGAGCTTGGAAAGTCATCACTCCAACTTAACATTTCTTTAATATTCAATCACTTTTTAAATGTTATTTTAAAATCATGTTTTCTTTGAAGCTTTTCTGAACTTTGAAATACAATTTTGATTTAGAAGTCGTTGGTATTTTCCTTTTGGTTTAATTTTACACTTTATTAAACATTTTATATACACAGAATATAAATTAAAAAGCATAATAATATAATTTTACTGTGCTTATTTCTGTCATTAATGGGTCATTATTAAGAGTTTCAAGTAGTGCTAATATAAATACAATTCTTAATGTGCACTTTGAATAGAGATTTAAATGAAGAAGCTCATCATTGGCATGCATGCTGTATAGTCCCAAATATCTCAGTCCTATTGTATCAATGATGATATTATATTTGAGTAATATTTTACGGTTTTCAAAATATGTTTTAAATGGTTACTTTTAGATATACCAACCATAATACCTAATACCTAAGTAGACAGAGCTGTAGATACAATCATTCTGAGGTGATCTGACCCTACACTGACATAAGATGGCAGTTGTCAGTAGAGATCATTCAAATTCATATTTTTCTACTTTAGATGAAACATATTTAGAATTTCTTAGCTGGTATTCAAAGAAAAAAGAAAAGATGATTAAAAGCAATACAATCATAGGAGGCTTCCAGTTCCAAAATTGTGATGTAGATGGAACCTGGCTTCACTTCCCCTAACAGAAAGCCGAAAACAAATATACAGTGCCAAGATTATCACCAGAAATATCCCAGAACTGAAATAAGGAAATGAGTCTTCCTGGGGTGACAAAGAAGTGTAATATCAATAACTCTAAGGAGATGGTAAGACAATAGGACTTCCACTTCTGCAATACCTATCCCTTTATTCTGCCCGCTTCCAAGTGAAGAGAAAAAATTTTCCCAATTCACTGTTTCTGCACTGGCAAAACTGAGATCAAGATGGACAACCAGTTTCCGCACCATATTGGGTAGCCTGGCAAGAGCCATGTTTCTGTTTTTACTCACAGAAAGTATTACGAGTACTAAAGGGATAAATATCACTGAGAATAGCCAGTGACAAAGGACGGAGGTAGAATTATCATCCCCAGCCCTGGAAAACGTAATCTGTAATTTGGTCAAAGGAGAAGTCAAATCAGAATGATTATACAGCAGCACCACACGAAAGGAGGTTCATCTCATAGGTTCCCATAACAAGAACCCTAGACAGCCTTCCTCCCTGCCAGGACATCCCCTTTGGGACCTTCTCCACTTGGGAAAGGCAGCACTTTGAGCTTTTACTAGAGCCAAGGCAAACCTGGGCTTAAGGCTACCACCTAGAACTGAAAAGGAGGTGATGACCTAGCAATAAAAGTCTCTAAGGATATGTATCCAATAAAAATCAAAACAAGCAAAGCAGAGAAGTTTTAAATAGATAACTAATATTTCAATGCAAAGACATACATGTGTGTCTGCAAGAAATAATAGCAAACAGGAAACCATGATTTCCCCAAAAATATAAAACAAGGAACTAATAAGTGACTCCAATGAGATGGCAATATGTGAACTCTCTGACCAATAATTGAAAATGGTAGTTTTAAGAAAGTTCAGTGATCTGCAAGATAACACAGAAAATAAATTCATATATATATCAGAAAAATTTAACAAAGATATTAAAATAATTAAAATCACACAGAAATCTTAGAGCTGACAAATATATAAGCTGAACTGAAAAATTCATTGAAGACTCTCAACAGCAGAATGACCAAGCAGATGAAACAGTAAGTGGACTCAAACACATGCTATTTTAAAATATACAGAGGAGAAAAAAGACTAAAGATGAAAAAAAGATAATCTAAAATGTGTAGAAGAGTACCTCAGAAGACTAAATTTAAGAATTATTAGTGTTCATGAGAAAGCTGAACAATAGCAAGGGTTAGAAAGCTTATGCTAAAACAAACCAGAATATTTTTCCAAACTTGTATGGAGAAAACACACACACATAAGTTACATCCAGGCACATATAGGCAAACAACATCATACAGATTTGACACAAACAAGACTACCCCAAGACCTATGATAATCAAACTCTCAAAAGTCAAGGACAAAGTGAATCCCAAAAACAGAAAAAGAAAAGAAGCAAAATGAAAAGGAGTTCCAGTTCACCTGGCAACAGACATCTCAGCAGAAACCATACAAACCAGGAGAGAGTAGAATGACATTTCTACTAAAGTGCTAAAAGAAAAGGAAAATCATACAAGGATACTGTATTCAACAAAGTTGTCCTTCAACTATGAAGTAGAAAAATTCTTTCCCAGACAAACAAGAGCATAAAAGAGTTCATCACCACCAGATATGTCTTACAAAAAATGCTAAAGAGAGTTCTTCAATCTGAAAAAAAAAAAAAAAAAGTGCAGGAAACAAACAAAAACATCTGAAGGTATAAAACCCACTGTTACAATTAAGTGCATGACTAAACCCAGAATACTCTAATGCTGTAATTGTGGTATGCAATTCACTCATAACTCTAGTATGAAGCCCAAAAGACAATTATACCAAAAACAATAATAGCTACTGGAACCTATTAAGAGATATGTAATATAAAATATGTAAACTAAGACAACAAAAAGTCAAAATGTATGTGTGTGTTGGGGGGATGGAGTTAAAATGCAGATTTTTTTCTGTGTTTTTTTTTTTTTCTTTGTTTCTATTTTTTCCTTGTGATCTAAGTTGTCATCCCTATAAAATAAATTTACTATATCTAGAAGATGTTTTGTAAGGCTCATGGTAACCACATGCAAAATTTATAACAGACAAAATAAAAGCAACAAATTAAAACATACTAGGAGAGAAAATCAAAATATCTTAACTACAAAAGAATATAACAAGAAAGGAAGATATGAATTACAAACAACTAAAAAACAAGCAACAAAATGGGAGAAGTAAGTCCTTATTTACAATAATAACATTGAATGTAAATGAACTTAATTATCCAATTTTTCCTTTTCTTAATTTTTTTAATTTTTAATTTTTTATTATTATTCTACTTTAAGTTCTAGG
>NW_016817730.1:253574-275369 GCF_001698545.2 Rhinopithecus bieti
CTGCCCCTAGTGGGGGATGTCTCCCAGTTAGGCTACTCAGGGGTCAGGGACCCACTTGAGCAGGCAGTCTGTCCGTTCTCAGATCTCAACCTCCGTGTTGGGAGATCCACTGCTCTCTTCAAAGCTGTCAGACAGAGTCGTTTGCATCTGCAGAGTTTTCTGCTGCTTTTTTTGTTGTTGTTTAGCTCTTCCCTGTCCCCAGAGGTGGAGTCTACAGGGACAGGCAGACTTCCTTGAGCTGTTGTGGGCTCCACCCAGTTCGAGCTTCCCAGCGGCTTTGTTTATCTACTTAAGCCTCAGCAATGGCGGGCGCCCCTCCCCCAGCCTCGCTGCTGCCTTGCGGTTAGATCACAGACTGCTGTGCTAGCAATGAGGGAGGCTCTGTGGGCGTGGGACCCTCCTGGCCAGGTTTGGGATATAATCTCCTCGTGTGCCCGTTTGCTTAAAGCGCAGTATTGGGGTGGGAGTTACCCGATTTTCCAGGTGTTGTGTGTCTCAGTTCCCCTGGCTAGGAAAAGGGATTCCCTTCCCCCTTGCACTTCCCAGGTGAGGTGATGCCTCGCCCTGCTTCAACTCTCGCTGGTCGGGCTTCAGCCGCTGACCAGCACCGATTGTCCGGCGCTCCCTAGTGAGATGACCCCAGTACCTCAGTTGAAAATGCAGAAATCACCGGTCTTCTGTGTCACTCGCGCTGGGAGTTAGAGACTGGAGCTGTTCCTATTCGGCCATCTTGCTCTGCCCTCCCTTAATTATCCAATTAAAAGGCATAGAATAGCTGAATGAGTAAAGAAACAAGACTTAACTTTATGCTGCCTACAGGAAACTTAACTTAATCTATGAAGACATATATAGCCTGAAAGTGAAAAGATTGTTAAATGATATTCTATGCAACTGAAAACTAAAAACGAGCAATAGTAGCTATACTTATATCAGGTAAAATAAACTATAGATTAAAAGCTTTACAGGAGGCCAAAAGTACCCACTGTATAATATTAGTGAACAGGGTCACAAAAATTCCCAACAAAATACTAGAAAACTTTTGTCAAGAACACATTAAAAAGATCATTCGCCATAGTTAAGTGGGATTCATCTCAGGAATGCAAGGATGGTTCAACGTACACAAATCAATAAATATGTACATCATATTAACATAACCCCGAATGAAAACCATATGAATATTTTAATAGGTGCCCACAAAAGCACTTGATAAAATTTAAATCACTTTATAATGAAAACCCTCATCAAACTAGATGTAGAAGGAACATGTCTCAAAATAATAAAGGCCGCATATGACAAGCCCATAGCTAACACTTTACTGAATGGGGAAAGTTGAAGACCTTTCCTCTAGATTTGGAGAAAAAGATGAGGATGCCCACTTTCCACTTTACCACTCTTATTCAAAACAGTACTTGAAACCCTGACCAGACCAATTAGGTAAGATAAGGAACTTTAAAAGTATCTAAATTGAAATGGAATATGTCAAATTAGCCTTGTTCACAGAAGACAAGATTCTACACTTAGAAAAACCTAAAGACGGCTGGGCGTGGTGGCTCATGCCTGTCATCCCAGCACTTTGGAAGGCCGAGGCAGGCAGATCACGACGTCAGGAGATTGAGACCATTCTGGCTAACACAGTGAAACCACGTCTCTACTAAAAATATAAAAGATTAGCCTTGGTTGGTGGCATGCATCTGTAGTCCCAGCTACTTGGGAGGCTGAGACAGGAGAATCACTGAACCCAGGAGGCAGAGGTTGCAGTGAGCTAAGATCATGCCATTGCACTCCAGCCTGGCAGCAGAGCAAGACTCCATCTCAAACAAACAAACAAACAAACAACAACAATTAAAAAAAACTGAAAGACTCTACCAAAAAACTGTAAGAATTGATAAACGAATTCAGTAAAGTTACAGGCCACAAAATCAACATACAAAAATCAATAGTATTTATATACACTGACAGTGAAGAATCTAAAAAGGAAATCAAGACTGCAATTCCATTAACAATAGCTACAATAATATAAAATACTTAGCAATCACTTTAACCAAATAAGTAAAATGTCTGTACAAAGACAACTATAAAGCATTGCTGAAGGAAATCAAAGAGAACAGAAACAAATGAAAAGATATTTCATGCTCACGGATTGGAAGAATTAATACTTTTAAAATGACAATACTACCCAAAGTGATCTACAGATTCAATGCATTCCCTGTCAAAATGTCAATGGCATTTTCACAGAAATAGAAAAAGCAATCATAAAATTCCTATGGAACAAAAAAGACCCTGAATAGCCAAAGCAATCCTGAGCAAAAAGAACAGAGCTGGAGTCACACTACCTGACTTCAAAATGTATTACAAAGCCACAGTAACCAAATTATTGTGGTAAAAATAGACTCATAAACCAATGGAACAGAACAGAAGATATAAATCTGTGCATTTACATCCAACTCATCTTTGGTTAAGGTGCTAAGAACATAATGGAGAAAGGACATTCTACATATGTTCTCACTCATGTGGAAGCTAAATTCAATAAATGGTACTGGGAAAACTATATATTTATGTGGAAGAGTAAAACTAGATCCCCATCTTTTACTACACACAAAAATAAAAATGGACTAATGACTTAAATCTCAGATCTGAAACGATGAAACTACTAGAAGAAAGCATTGGGTAAGCACTCCAGGACATTGGTGTGGACAAAGATTTTGTGTTTCATACTGCAAAAGCACAGGCAACCAACCCAAAAAAAAAAAAAAAAAAAAAAAAAAAAAAAAGTTTATATCAAGCTAAAATCTTCTGCACAATAAATGGAATTATCAACAAAGTGAAGAGACAACACATAGAATGGGAGCAAATATTTGCAAATTATCCGTCTGATGGAATTAATAACCAGAATATATAAGGAGCTCAAACAACTCAATAGCAAATGAATAAATTATCCAATAAAATGACCAAAAGACCTGAATAGACATTTATCAAAAGAAGACATACAAGTGGCCAAAAGGTATATGAAAAAAAATACCCATCACTAATCATCAGAGAAACACAAATGAAAACTATAATATATCAATCCTGCCCCTGCTAAAATGGCTTCTTTTTTAAAAAGACATTATAAAAAAGACAGATGCTTGTGATGATGCAGAGAAAAGGTAACTTTCTTACACTGTTGGTGGGAATGTAAATTTGTACACCTACTATGGAGAACAGCATGGAGGTACCTTGAAAAAATAGAACTACATATGATCCAGCAATTCCACTACTGGGTATATAATCAAAAGAAAGGAAATCATTATATTAAAGAGACATTACATGCTCATGTTTACTGCAATACTATTCACAATAGCCAAAATGTGGAAGCAACCTAAGTGTCCATCAATGGATAAATGGATAAAGAAAATGTGGTGTGTGTGTGTATGTATCTGTGTGTGTGTACATATATACATATATATATGTACACACACACACACACCCCCACACACACAGATACATACATATATATGATATTCTATTGTGTGTGTATATATATACAATTCACCATATATACATGTATATGATGGAATATCATTTAGCTATACAAAAATGAAATTATGTCATTTGCAGCAACATGGATGGAACTGGGGGGTCATTATGTTAAGTGAAATAAGCCTGGTACATGTTGTCACATATTCTCACTGTCTTATGTTAAAGCCAAACACATGTTCTTACTCATATGGAAGCTAAAAAAGTGAATCTCATCATTAAAGAGAGTAGATTGGTCATTACCAGAGAGTGGGGGGAAGGGGAGGGGTAAAGGGATGATTAAGAGAAGTTGATCAATGGATACAAATACATAGTTTGATAGAAGTAATAAGACCTAGTGATCGATAGATTGGTATGGTGACTATATTGTACAATAATCTACTGTATATTTCAAAATAGCTAGAAGAGAAGAATTTGAATAGTTTCAGCAGAAAAACAAGACAAATATTAGGTGACAGATATCCTAAGTACATTGATTTGATCTTTACAAATTATATGAGTGTATTAAATTATTATATGTACCCTGAAACTGTGCATATGTTATGCCTCAATAAAAGGTAATACCATCATGCATAATTTCATATATTGAATAGAAAATCAACATTGATGCATCTTTGGCTATGATTTACAAGTATGAGTTTATTTTTAGACACAATATCCCTTCAATGAGTATATGATAATAATTCTATAATCAGATACTAGTCTTTGTGCTGCTTATTATGCACACTGGTTTTCTTCATCTTTTTCTTTGAATGTTGCAATATATTTTAAAATTCCTCACTACTTTCTTGACACCTTATGATTTTATATCTATGACTTTACTGTTTTCTTGAATGTCCTTTAAAATGTGGTCTTTCTTTATGTTTCTATATCCACCCACATGTATTTCCTTACGGTTTCATCTTTAAGCTATCTTATTTTCTAGAGATTGTACCCTCCAACAGTCATCTGCCTATTGCTAGTCTCAGGGCAAATCTTGCGCATAGCCCGAGTGGGTAGCACCCCCAGTCACTGAGCTCATCACATGCTGTGCTAATCCATACCTTCAGATGATGTGCATCTAATTTCTAATTCCAGCTTCTGCTATATCTAACTGTTCCATAGCCAGTAATTTAGCCCTTACTTAGAGTGATTGCACAGTGGGGTTCACATTTATTCTGCTCATAAAATCCCATCTTTTCTGAAAGAACAGACTGACTTCCTGGAATATGAAAACAATAGCAATCATCCTCCTATAAAAAGGATTTCCTATCTTTGGATTACTTCTTTTGCAAAATTTCTTCAAAGCATTGGTCTCCATGCAAGTGACAATTTTTAAAAGACTATTATATGAAAATGGACACATTCTCTCTCTTAGTGCCCACAAATGTGTTGTGGGTTGTATTTTGGCAAACAACCTTCATTTGATCTACACTATAGAATCACAGTAAGGAGATCTCATTTTTTCTTTTTATTGATTAGAATGCTGAAAAACTAAGTATGTTTCACAAACAACAGAAATGTCCGGAAAGACTACGTATGTTTCAGAAACAAGGCTTTTAAATGGCAAAGATGTGATTAGAACATGGAAGTTCTGATTTTTCCTGATGTTCTAGTTTATCTTATTTCCAGAACAACTAAGAGCTATTGGGCACTTGATTTGTATACCTAAAAGATCTTATTTACTTAATCTTGTAAAACTTTGGGTAAGGAATTCACACAGGAAACTAAATGCTTACCTGAGGGTTATCAATTCCTTGGTGAATAGTACAGTCCTGGTGAAGCATATCTGATCTATAGAGACATGTCAAATTCAGATGAGATCTTTGCTCTTTTCTGGAGTTTATTAGAAATGCGATGGAGAATCTGCTAGGGTCATGACTGTTGCTCTCCCACTGAATTTATGGTGAAACTGATGGTTCTCCCAGAAAGACCAACACAGTGTTTTAGTGATTATAAAATCTTTGTGAGAAAATTCATGGACTTGGTTATACATGCATTGTTATCACTACTTCTTTCTTTTATTTATACTGCAAGGGATGAAGGACCTGGTTTACACAGCTGGATTTTAAACATGGTTTAAATGAATAAATTTGGATTTCTGAAAAGTGACTTAATAAACTGAAATACTCAGTTGGATTCTTGGGTAGGAATACAGTATCACTCAGAATATTAGAGACAGCCTTACTTGTCCTGAAACAAACTGATCTTATCAATAGAAATTCAACCTGAATGTGAGTCTGGTTTTTAGGAAAATAGTGTCTCTCATGGAAAGGAAAGTAACACTTTGGATATGAAACATGAGAAGTAATTAGTCAAGGGATAAGAAAGAGTATCTGTTGCCACAGGGAGTGAAAACTAAAGTGAATCTCATATTTCAGTGTGTGAAAATACATATGATCATATATTTTATTACCAAGACTCGAAGGGATAGGATACCAAATTAGAGTAGAATAATGGAAATATATGCCTTATTCAATATAAATAAGCCAGTTATGAGTTAGGATAGTGTGGATGTTGAGCTGCTTAGAACTTGGTGTACTTGTAAAGTGGAAATGGCATGAAGAATAATATTTGGGTGATAAAGGAGATGAATGGGGTGTCTTTCTAGGACTTGATAGCTTTCCTCCTGTACTCTGAAGGCTACTGAGTGAAAGAGGAATTATTTGAATTTTGAATAATGCCAAGGATGATATCCCTCATATAGAAGAAAAACATCTCAATGAAAGGAAGACTTTCTAATGGAGCTACTTGAAACCAAATGAACTGCATTCCCTGTTACTAGAAGTTTTAAATAGAGGCTGCATGATAAAATTATAGAATCAATAGAATATATTAGTAGAAATAATTAAAATGAGAGATCTGTGATTAGATTAAATGGATTTAAAGCCTCTTCCAGGCTTGAGATTCTAGAATTCAGTGATACATGACACATGAATTCGGTTTCACCATGCTAGTTTTAAATGTATTCAAATTGTCACTATAATATTCTATATTCTATATTCAATAATATTCTATAATATGGCCATTGATGGAAAACAACCATGTTTATATGAGAAACAGAGGCACTATTGCTTCCAGAACCATAGAGAGATCCTGCTTTTCCTCAACCTAGGGCCTTCAAATAGTGTGGCTTTGTCAGGTGTGCAATAACTGAACAAATCTGAGCCTTAATATTGAATGCTTCTTCTCAAACATGCAATAAAGAGGGTTTTTTTTTTTCTATTTTTACCTTCCAAATGTTATCTAGAGAATAATTATTTAAAAAAGATTGACCTGAATTTTACTTAGAACCTTCACAAGTCTGTCACTATCCTTGTCTTGATCCAGCTTTGTGCAACAACTCTTAGGACCAAAGCAGCGATTGCAAAGAAAGTATTGCATTCCATATTTAGTCAGATACTGCATATGATGAAAAATGTATCCTGCCTCTGTTGACCTACAATGTATCATCAAATCAATCCTCCTTAGACTTGAACTCAACATCACACTCACATATTTTGTTTACCACATATTCCTTAAATGCAGAAACGGGTACATTGACAAATTTTGCAGTTCAAGATTTTTACCAATTCAGGTCAGAGGTCAAAAGAAGATAGAGAAGCAGACTCATCACAGAGGGGATTTTTCACCGCAAGAAGGGCACGTCTCCATTTGTTACAAGTTAGACTTGGAAAAATCCTTTAGTTAAATGAAAAAGACAAGTGTGAGACTGAGACTGCCTCGAGAGTCATTTACCAATATCTCAGAATGACTGTGATATTACAAAACACAGATATTAAAAAATAAATTCAAAAAGTAAGTGCAAGACTATAAGATAAACTGTTAGCAATTCTTTAACATAATTTCTGTCCTCTCACTGGAACAAATTGGGTCTTCATCATGCCCCTGGAGTTATTCTAAAATTAATATACAATTATTTTTCTAACTCCACTTACAATTCTTTTATATCTCTTCTTGGCCTATAGATTAAGGCTTCTCAGGACTGAAGGAAGGTCCCTTTATTATTTGACTATTGCTTATCTATTTAAACTAATTGTTCTACTACTCTTCTCTTCCTGAATGCAAATTACTTAAAAATCTCAATATAATCTCCACATCCTGGACATTCATCATTTTCATCTCCTATTTTACATTGTGAACACCTACTCATATGTATAGATTTTGTTCAGATATGTTCATCATTTTAAAGGCCACCTTCATAACCACCTTTTAGGCCTAGAAAATTGATTACATTCTTCTCTGTCCCATAACTACATCCTGTGTTTTCATATATTAACATACATATGAAAATGTTATAATTAATTGGTTCTAGGGCAGAGTTTATTCAATTATCTGTATATTCCTAGAACGTTGTACAACTTGTAAATTCTAAATATTTTATACCATTTATTTTCCAAAGAAGTTTAGAAAGCTTGATAGCATGTGTGTTTTTTAAAGAAATAATTGCTGTAAAGGATAACATAGGACATGTAAAATAAGATAAAGCTAGGAGTCAGATTAATACTTAAAAATGCATGTAACATGCCTTAAATATTTTCTACTTTATGGATATTCATTAATAAAAGCCAATAGTTTTCTAAATTATCAGAGGAGGGCTTCAATTTTGGGTCTAAGTATCATAGCAGCCTACAAAAAGGAGGAGGCTTAGTCAGCTATGTGATTTTCATTGTCATTAAAAGAAATGGTCTCAGGCTGTCAGCAGCTAAATAATGACTTTCACTAGTAAGGCCTCAAAGCATTTCACCCTGGTTCATTTTAAGAGTAAATGATACTCTTATTTAAAATCTATTGAACAATAGCCTCAACAACAATCTTTCAGTAATGCCCATAAGACTGAGTCTTATAACTTTTGTTATTGTAGTGATGAGAAATAATACCACTGGTAATTCAGTAAAAGGAATTCTATGCTGGTGAAGGCGAGGTGGAAAAAATGATCTCTGAATGTACTGCCTTCTAATTCTCAACATTTAGTCCAAAGAAAGCATGTAAACATGTGCAGGATGTACGAATTTTTATATTTGTCCTATTTTTTGTAGTGAATATTAAAAAGGAATGGAATAAATTCATAAATTAAAAAATACAGTAATCTATAGCACAGCATCTATTGGAAGATATCCAAGCAACAGAGACAAGAAGTTGAGCTGTAGAATTTTGTCAGTTGTATAAGCAGGCTCAGTGATGCTCAGGGCCAAGGTTGAGTGTAAAGAGGCCTGGAGTGTATGGTTAAAAAATCATTCTCAATAGAGTGGCTTTATTGTCCTATAGACCATGTGAACACAGGGTAAGAAACAGACAAGGGGTTTGGAAATGGAGAGCTCTTGCCTCTGGAGCTATCACAAGCCCTGGATCCTGGTCTGACTGAAAATGAGGCATCTCCTAGAGCCTCGTGAAAAACAGGTGTAACAGCTGGGTTTTCACACTTAGGCCCAGAGATCTGGTAATTTAAAACTCTATAAGAGGGTAAGATTGAGGCTTTCAATAAAAAATATTTTTCTGTAAGAACTGGATTCAGGCAGAAAATGGAATCTAAGTTAAAGGCATTTATTTTCTGTGGATGTACCAAAGAATAAAGAAGTAGGTAAAGCAGAGGCCCACAAAACTGTGGGAGCTTGAGGAAAGCAAATAATAAACAAGAAAAATTAGTAAAATACGTGGTACATTTATGTATTAGTCTGTTTTCACATTGCCGATAAAAGCATACCTGAGACTGGGAAGAAAAAGAGGTTTAATTGGACTTACAGTTCCATATGGCTGTGGAGGCCTCAGAATCATGGCGGGTGCTGAAAGGCACTTCTTACTTTGCAGCGACAAGAGAAAATGAGGAAGGTGCAAAAGCAGAAACCCCTAATAGAGCCATCAGATATCATAAGACTTATTCACTACCATTAGAACAGTATGGGGGGAACCTCTCCCATGATGCAAATTATCTCCCACTGGGTCCCTCCTAGAACATGTGGGAATTATGGCAGTACAATTCAAGATGAGATTTGGGTGAGGACACATAGCCAAACTGTATCACTCTACCCCTGGCTCCTCCAAATCTCATGTCCTCACATTTCAAAACCAATCATTCCTTCCCAACAGTCTCCCAAAGTCTTAACTCATCTCAGCATTAACCCAAAAGTCCACAGTCCAAAGTCTCATCTGAGACAAGGAAAGTCTCTTCTGCCTGTGAGCCTATAAAATCAAAAGCAAGTTACTTCTTAGATACAATGCGGGTACAGGTATTGGCTAAATACTGCTGTTCCAAATGGGAGAAATTCGCCAAAACAAAGTGGTTGGGCCTATGCCAGTCTGACATCCAGTGAGGCAGTCAAATTTTAAAGCACCAGAATGATCTTCTTTGACTGCAGGTCTCACATTCAGGTCATGCTGATATAAGAGGTGGGTTCCCATGGTCTTGGGCAGCTCCACCTCTGTGGCTTTGCAGGGTACAGCCTCCCTCCTGTCTGCTTTCACGGGCTAGCATTGAGTATCTGTGGCTTTTCTGGGTGCACAGTGCAAGCTGTCAGTGGATCTACCATGCTGGGGTCTGGAGGGCAGTGGCCCTCCTCTCACAGCTCCACTAGGCAGTGCCCCATTAGGGACTCTGCATGGGGGCTTGGACCCTACATTTCCCTTCTGCACTGCTCTAGCAGAGGTTTTCCGTGAGCACCCTGCCCCTGCAGCAAACTTCTGCCTGGGCATCCAGGTGTTTCTATACATCTTCTGAAATCGAGGCAGAGGTTCCCAAACTCCAGTTCTTGGTTTCTGTGCACTCGCAGACTCAACACCACATGGAAGCTGCCCAGGCTTGGGGCTTGCACCCTCTGCAAGCCACGGCCCGAGCTCTAAGTTGACCCCTTTCATCCACAGCTGAAACAGCTGGGATGCAGGGCACTGAGTCCCTAGACTGCAGACAGCATGGGGACCCCGGCCCTGGTCCATGAAACCATTTTCTCCTAGGCCTCTGGGCCTGTGATGGGAAGGGCTACCATGAAAACCTTTGACATGCCCTGGAGATATTGTCCTCATTGTCTTGGGGATTAATTTGGCTTCTTGTTACTTACGCAAATCTCTGCAGCTGGCTTGAATCTCTCCCCCCAAAATAGGTTTCTCTTTCCTATCACATTGTCAGGCTGCAAATTTTTTGAACTTTTATGCTCTGTTCCCCTTATAAAACTGAATGTTTTTGACAGCACCCAAGTCACCTCTTGAATGTTTCGCTGCTTAGAAATATTTTGCTTCATATACTCTAAATCATCTCTCCCAAGTTCAAAGTTCCACAAATCTCTAGGGCAAGTGCAAAGTCTCTTTGCTAAAGCATAATAGCCTTTTTGCTAAAATATAACAAGAGTCACCTTTGGTCCAGTTCCCCAGAAGTTCCTCATCTCCACCTGAGACCACCTCAGTCTGAACCTTGTTGTCCATATCACTATCAGGCTTTTGGTCAAAGCCATTCAACAAGTCTCTAGGAAGATCCAAATTTTCCCACATATTCCTGTCTCCATCTGAGCCCTACAAACCATTCCAACCTCTGCCTGTTACCCAGTTCCAAAGTCGGTTCCACATTTTTGGTTACCTTGTCAGCAACGTCCCTCTCTACTGATAGCAATTTACTGTATTAGTCTGTTTTAAAGCTGCTGATAAAGGCATACTGGAGACTGGTAAGAAAAAGAAGTTTAGTTGGACTTACACATTTCCACATGGCTGGAGAGGCCTCAGAATCATGGCAAGAGGAGAGAGGAACTTCTTACATGGTGGCAGCAAGAGAAAATGAGGAAGATGCAAAAGCAGAAACCCCTAATGAACCCATTAGATATCATGAGACTTATTCACTACCATTAGAACAGTATGGGGGGAACCGCCCCCATGATGCAAATTATCTCCCACTTGTTCCCTTCCACAACATGTGGGAATTACGGGAGTACAATTCAAGATGAGATTTGGGTGGGGACCCAGAGCCAAACCATATCAATTAATAAGGATAAGTTCTACTAAAAAAAAAAAAAAAAAAAAGTAAGGGGCATAGTGTTAGGGATGAGATTGGAATTTAGATAGGCCTCTCTTCTCTGATGTGTCTTTCTGTAAAGGTCTAAATGAAAGAACATTTCAGGAAGAAAGATAGCAAGAGCAAGTCCTTATGTGGTTGGAGTAGAAGGAAATGAGATGAGTAGAAGGACAAAAAGTCGGAGTGGCAACTCGGTGGGTGGTAGGCAGATTGGGCAGTGCCTTATTTCGTTGTTAGGGTTTTTAGTTCTTACTGTGAGAAATGAGAAACCATTGGAGAGTTTTGAGCAGACAAGTGGCATAAACAGGATTCTTCAGGCTTCTATATTGAAAACAGATTATAGAAAGCAAAAGCATTAGAATGAAGATCAGCCTGGAAGCTACTTGTACAATTCAGATTTAATGCTTGGAATGTGGTCCACTAACATGATTTTGTGAAATACCCTATTGCAATGACCAGAAGACTCGATGGATTTCACATTTCACTAGTAAAAGAAGATACATGATTTTTACAGTTTATTTTATGGGAGCAAATTGTTTATTCATTAAATTCATTTATGTCATACATCTATCCAAAAAAAAAAAAAATTATGGGGTTGGGGATATGCTATTTCCCAAGGTTATGTGGTAATATCTTCCAGCATAGTCAGATATTTTATATGTATAATAACTTGGGCAAAATTCAAAAACAAATAGTTTACCATGTTATGAAATAAAGCTTCTGTAAGAAAATCAATATTCAAATTAAATGTCCGGTGGCAAATGGCACATACAATCCACTGGCATACATCTTTCTTAATATTTATAAAACTCAAAGTGTTTGAATTATCTACTTAAAACAGGATGTTAGGGAATTCAATATTGTGTTTTATTCATTGAATCATTGATTCAACCGCTATTTTTTGGGAGTCTCTTTGTGCAAAGCACCATGCTAGGCGTTGGGGAAATAGCAGCAAATTAAAAAATTTCCTGCCCTGCTATGTATTACATTCTATTGGCAAGGAGAGAGACAATAAATAAGTGCTATATAATTCCTTAGATGGTAGTAAGTACTATGAAGAAAAATAAAGCAGGGAAGGATAGCAGGAAGAGGGCAAATGTTGGGAAGATGCAATTTTAAAGGGTTTGTAAGAGATGCCTACCCTCCATGATAAGGTGAAGTTAGAGAAAATATCTTAAGTGAAGTCGTGGAGCAAGCCATGGGAATATCCTAGTAGTAGAGGCAGAGAATGTGCCTAGATGTTCTGAGGGAAGCATGGCTGGTCAGGAGGATGCTGGGTTGAGTTGTCTAGCACATTGTAATCAACTTTGAGATGAATAAATTTCCTGTGTCTTGATATATCTTAGCACCTAGACTAAATTCCAAATATCTTACCAGCAACAGACAGGAAGGTCTTACACGCTTTGGCCTCTCATATTTCTCAGACCTTTATTTTTAACCTTCCCCACTCTATGTCCCACCCCCCACCTCCCTGCCACACTCACCCTTAGCTTCTTGAGCAAGTCATGTCCACCTCAGCAGCATTTCTATGCACCAATAATGAAACAGCTGAAAAAGAAATCAAGAAAGCAATTGCATATACAATAGAAACAAAATAATAAATAAATGAACAAGATACTTAAGAATGAATTTAACCAAGGAAGTAAAAATTCTTTATAGTAGAAACTGCAAAACACTGATGAAAGAAATTGAACAGGACACAAAAAAATGGAAAGACATCTTAAGCTCATGGATGGGAAGAATTAATATTGTTAAAATGGCCATAATACCCAAAATGACCTACAGATTTAATGCAGTCTCTATCAAAATACCAATTACATTATTCACAGAAATAGAAAAAATAATCCAAAAATTGCAGAGAACCACAAAAGAGCCTAAATAGCCAAAGTAATGCTGACCAAAAAGAACAAAGCTGAAGGCATCATACTACCTGACTGCAAAATATACTACAAAGCTATCATAACCATGACAGCTGTATATTGGTATAAAAACAGACACATAGAAAAATGAAACAGCTTAGAGAGCCCAGAAATGAATCCACATATTTACAGCCAACTGATTTTCAACAAAGGCACCCAGAATATACAATAGGGAAAGGGCATCCTCTTCAATAAATAGTGCTGGGCAAATAATATCCATTTGAAAGAATAAAACTAGACTTCTATCTCTAACCACATATAAAAATCAACTCAAAATGGATTAAAGGCTTAAATATAAGACTGAAATCTATAAAACTACTAGAAGAAACATAAGGGAAATGCTTCAGGACATTATTCTAGGCAAAGATTTTGTGGGTAAGACTTAAAAAACACAGATGACAAAAATGAAAGTAGACAAATGGTCTATATCAAAGTAAAAAGCTTCGACACAGCAAAGGAAACAGTCAACAGAGTGAAGAGACAACCTGTTGAATGGAAGAAAATATTTTCAAACTATTCATTCAGCAAGGGACTAATATCTGGGACATACAAAGGATTCAAAGGACTCAACAGCAACAACAAAACCTATAAGCAATCCCATTAAAAAGTGGGCAAAGGTATACAGACATATTTTAAAAGACAACTTACAAATGGCCTGATAGCATATGAAAAGATTCTCCACATCACTAATACTCAGGGAAATGCAAATCAAAACTACAATGAGATGTTGTCTCACCCTAGTTAGAATGGCTATCATCAAAAAGAACAAAATAAAAACGCTGGTGAGAATGCAGAGGAAAGGAAATTTATACACCATCAATGTGAATGTACATTAGTACAGCTATTGTGGAGAACAGCATGGAAGTTTCTCGAAAAAAACTGAAAATAGAACTGCCATATTGAAACAGGAATTAAAAGAAACTAAAGAATGTGTGAACAAAAACTCAGTTGTATGTAAGAAAACCCAACTCCCCTGAGAAGGAGAAAGAGCTGAAGTCTTTTAAAAATTAACTGCCTATTTTTCTGTGGCTAGTGAGCCTTATCTCTCCCTTTCCCAGGCATTGTGAATACCCTGTTTCTCCAGCTGTGCAGCTGCAAGGTCACTAGGCAGATAAACTCAAGTTGTAAAATATGTTTTTCCTTGAAAAGTAAGAAATGATGTAATGCATGTCTCAATTGAATGTCTTTGTTTCTTGCTCCTGTAATATGCTTCCTCTGCACAGATCTCCCCCTGCCCCACAAAATGCTTAAAAGGTAACCTGATTCTTTGTTTGGGGCTCAGTCTTTTTAGATGTTAATCTGACTGGGCCAGTGAACCTAGATAATAAATAATAAGTATCCTCCTCAACCCCTTGGTCTCTCTGATTCCTAAATTATCCCATTGCAATATAACTCAGCAGTCCCACTACTGGGTATTTATTTGAAGGAAGGAAAAGCAGTATATCAAAGTGATAACTGTACTCCTATGTTTAATGCATCACTTTTCACAATAGCTAAGATATGGAATCAACCTAAATGTCCATCAGTAGATGAATGGATAAAGAAAATGTGCTGTATATACACAATGGAATACTATTCAGCCATAAAAAAGAATGAAATCTTATTCACAGCAACATGTATGAGCCTGGAGGACATCATGTAGCATGAAATAAATAAGTCAGGCACAGAAAGACAAATGGTGCACATTCTCACTCATGTGGGAACTAAAAAAACATTGAACACATAGAAATAGGGAGCAGAATTATGGTTATTAGAGGCTGAGAAGGGGAGGGAGAGGATAGAAGTTGTACAAAATTACAGCTAGACAGAGGAATAAGTTCTTGTGCTCCACAGCACTGCACGATGAATGTAATTAACAATAATTTGTTGTATAGTTTCAAAAATCTAGCAGAGAGGATTTTGAATATTCCCAACACAAAGAAATGATAAATGTTTGAGGTGATGAATATGCTAATTACCCTGATTTACTCACTTATTGTATACTTATATATTGCAGTAACACTCTGTGCCACATAAATATGTACAATTATTATGAATCAACTAAAGATAAAAGAAAAAATAATTCATTTGAAGATGAGTAAGCAACTGACCCAGGTGACCATGGAGCTCTACACAATGCATCCATCCAAGAAGAGGCAATAGTTCTGGTGCAAGGCATGGGAAACCTTAGTCTGGAGGTTCACTCTTCTTCTGTGCTGTTCTGCACATCATTCTCCCTTTGAACTCCACCTGCCCTGTTCAGGGGATTTAAAGGAGACATCTAGAGTCCCTCTGCGAGAAAACTCATTGCAAAGTTATTACAAATATTCTTAGAGCTTTCTTGGCCATCCTGCAAATATTTTTCAGGTTTCTGTTTCTCTCTTTCTTGGGTTCAGTCTCCCTCTGTGATCTCACTGAACTTCTCTAAACTACTCAGGCAGTGACTGTTCTTTTTTTAATGCTCAAATCTACCTCTCTCATTTGACAAGAATTCATAATACCTACATGTAGTGCTGTCCTCTCATCTCTTTTTGTTTGTGATTCTTGGTTGATTCTAGATTGCTACACAAAGGAACAGCATAGCATTTTTGGGTGAAGCCAGGAACGCTTGGATGTGATCACTGATTACTTCAGGAAGCCAACCAAGATCATTCTTGATGTGGGCTTGTACTTACTTTACTCTCCCAGTGCCCTCACTTTCTACCCTCAGCCCTCATGCAGTCAGAAGTGCTGTATCAAGGCTGAGGGTTTAAAGAAACTTGCATGAAAACAGCCCTTGTATTTCAACTCATAAAGATTGGAGGGTTTTCACAAACTGTACATTAAAGGTATCTCAAATATGCCTTAATATTTTTATGTAATTAAATTCTAAGAGCGAGTTTTTCTAATATAATTTTATGACTCAGTGAAACCCAAATTATATCTTTTACTTATACAAATACAACGCAAGAAGATATTTGAGTTTAATTTTATTAGATTTTGGTTATATGTAATTCTGCTGCATGAAATTAATATATATTCTATGGTAACTGAGAATATTGTGGCTAATAGCCTTTTTATAAATTCAAATAGTTCTATTGAATAGACACAGGTCAATGAGATTACAATATAGCAATAGTAATTTATTTTATTCCACTAGTTGCGGAAATAGTGATAAGCTATTCTACATAAGAACGTATACTCTGACTTCGCTTTGGATCATATAAATCTGTTACTTTTTTACTGAAGATTTTCTAGGAGAGGAAAAACTCATTTCAGCAAGTAAAACAAAACAAAACAAAAGACTTAACTAGAGATAACAAGAGAATTTTTTTTTAAATCCCCAAATTGAAGGGTAAAAATAATTAAAAATTTGCTTTTGTAAGAATTCTTTTACTAGATCTACAAGGCAGTCATTAGAAGTATATCAACCAGAATTTATTATCCATATTTCCAAATAAAGACAGTTAGTTTCAGAGATGGTAAATGTAAATATTAAATGGCCTGTCCAAGATCATGTGGGGACATTTATGCAGAGCCAGAATGAGAAGCCAACCAAGCCTTCTTGCTTCTACACTTTCCACTTCCTACTTAGTGATGTAAGAACCATTGAGTCCTCCTGTTCCACCCCCTCTCATAAAAACCCTTCAGTACATTTCTTTAAAGAGTGATTAGCATCAATCTGGCACCTGTATTATATTTGATTTTCAAAACTAAAGTCATTTTCAACAGAAACAAGTTTTTGTTTTGTTTTGTTTGTTTTGTTTGAGACAGAGTCTCACTCTGCCCAGGCTGGAGTGCAGTGGCATGATCATAGCTCACTGCAACTTCCACCTCCCGGGTTCAAGTAATCCTCCCACCTTGGCCTCCAAGTAGCTGTGACTACAGGCACACACCACCTCACTAGGCTAATTTTTGTATTTTTTGTAGAGATGAGGTTTCACCGTGTTGCCCAGGATAGTCTCGAACTCCTGAGCTCAAGCAATCTCTGTGCCTTGGCCTCCCAAAGTGCTGGGATTGCAGGCATGCCATGGTGCCCTGCCAATAGTTACAAACTCTTATGTTTCTGTAGTTATGTCCTAAAGTCTGAGAAATGCCAAGAATGCACATGAAGAGCACTTAATAAGTGTAATGAAACCCTTATAGGAAATACTATGTGTTTCTAAATATAGTGCTTCTTATTTGCAAACTATAAATTTGGTTGTCCCAAACTTGATGATTATTTGTATATTTTTCATAAACTGCAAAAAGGATTTTTAGGGGACTTAGTGAAAAACAAAAGGTATGATATAAAGCACACACAAAAAATTCTCCATAGAAAGAAAAGTTGAAATTGAGAGGCCTGGGAATGGCAGCCTCCATGTATTGATGAAATTACAGTTAAATTAGAAAGAGAACAATTGAGTAAGTTTGAAAAATGAGGAACAGTTAGCAAAACACACACACACGCATATTATATATGTGATAAGAAGTTTTAAAAATGATTAAAAGAGGTATCCATGAAGAAATGAACACAATTTGCATATGCACTTAGCACATAGGGATGCACAATCAATATGTAGCATAGTGTTTTGAATCCTGACTGCTGATAAAATAACTACCAAGTCCTGCAATCTCATAATGTTTACCTAGGTTACTCTATAAACTGTATTTTACTGATAATTAAAAGTAATTTTAATGAGAATAATAGTGTGTATTTTATATTATCAATAATTTCTTTTCCTTATTTCTCTTTGCTACAAAATAATGGGTTATTAAAATACTTTGGGCATCAGTTAATGTAACACTTGAAAATGATTTTAGTTTATTCTAAAAAAGAAATGATACAAATACATTTATAAGTATGAATAATTTTACACACTTTCTGATTAAACAATAATCCAACATCTTTAGCTTTTAAATAGTACTTTTTGTTGCATAGATCTATATTTAAATTTTGTATGAAATAATTTGGCTATATAAGAGAGAAACTGAAGACATTTATATAATTCATAAATAATAAAATTAAACAATAGCTGAAAACTCTGCCTATAATAGAGCAAAATTATTTTTTGTAATTATATGGCTCTCCAATATAATTTCTCTTCACTTCCTACTTTCCTGGAAATAGAGGTGTGCTTTCCCACCCCTAGAATTTTGTTTGTGCATTTGACTTGTTTTAACCAATGGATATTAACCAATATCAAGCATGCCCAAGACTTGCAAATGGTGCTCACTGTAGAGCTTGCTTGTCCTGTGGTTTCCTCGATGTTAAAAACTGCCCATTGAGTATTATTGTGTGTTCAGACTCAGCCCCAGACCGTACCTGTGGGGGACAGAGTTGCTCTAGCAGACCTGACTTGGAACAATTCTACCCCGACTACCACAGCCTGAAGCTGAGTGGCCCAGCTGACCTACAAATAAACAACCCCCACCCCCAAAAAAAACATTATCATGTTAAGCCGCTGAAATTGAAGTAGTTATTCACAACCAAATAGCCTAATCAATAGATATAATCACCTATAAGATAGAATCACCTACCTATTTGCCCATTCCCCTACTTACACGCTAGAGACAATCATCAGCCTGAACATTTTGAATGGTAACTGTTTTTCTAAACATAATTTTAATGTCACATACATGTATTCCACATATTAAATATATATATATACTATATCTGAATATTTTATTTTTACTCATTAAGATATATGCAGAATGTATGTGTCATCTGAGTCTTATTTTTCCTCATATAGTGTTCTACCACTTTATCTATTGTTATGTGCAGCTGTATTATATTCATTTTCATTCTCTATAATATCCATTGTGTGTTTTCCCATGTATTGTTTATCCATGTTGTTACTGGTCCATAGTTTATTTGGATGGATTTTCATTTTTTTACTAAATACAGCAATGCTTCAAGGAGCATTCTGCATATCTACAGATTGTATATGTTGAGGCACATGTGTAAAGTTTCTCTAGGCATCAGTTCTCAAACTTTTGGCCTGAAGAATCTGAATTTGTTAAGGTTGCCAGAGAAAATATAAAAGAACCAATATGTTGGTTTGTGGTGGTGTGTGTGTCTGTATGTTGTGTGTGTATACATATGTAGTGTGTGTGTATATATATGTATGTGTATATATGTATGGATGGATATATATGCACTCACACATACATGTGTGGATACGTATATATACAAAGACATACATGCAGACACAGACAGATAAAGAGAGAAGAGACTTTGGTTCACATGATTGTGGCGACTGTTATGTCCAAAATTGGCAGGGCAGGTGAGCAGGCTGGGGATCCAGGGAAGAGTAGATGTCTGATTTTGCAGCTTAAATCTGAATGAATTCCATCTTACTTGGGCACCTTGGCGTTTCCCTTTTAAGGCCTTCAACTGATTGGAAGAGGCCCACCCATGATATAGAGAATAATCAGCTTTACTCAACGTCTACTAATTTGTGTGTTTATTTCACCTAAAACATACCTCCATGGAGATATTTAGACTGATGTTTGACCAAACATTGGAGTAGCATAGCTTAGTAAAACTGATGCATAAAATTAGCTATCACTATACCCCTTTATTACCTTAAAGATTATTAAGTACCCTAAAGAGATTTGGTTAGGGGATTATATGTATTGATACTTATTGTATTATAAGTTAAAACTTAGAAGTCATAAAGATATTTATTATTTTAAATATAGAAAGTTCATTGTACATTAACATAAACATTTTAATGCAAAATCAATATAATGCCTAAAATAAAAATTAATGAAAATTGTGACATTATTTTATACTTATGTAAAATCTTTGTAGTACCTGGCTCAATAAATTGCCAGTAGAGGGAAATTTTCTGTTCTTGTCAACCTTAGCAGAAATTTATTTAATTACTTTTCAAAGAACCATTTTGGTCTTTGTTGATCTTCCATTCTACTATCTATCATATATATAGTATATGCTTTCTAACCTCAAAATATCATTCATAGCACAATGATTTTAAGTCTGTTCTCTTTTCATTATAACCAGTAAAAAATTAAATTCCCTTCAAAATACTGATTTCACTTCATGTCAGAGTTTTGATATGTTGTGTTGTCATTCAGTTCTACTTTAAAACATTTCTTCTCTTATATATATTATTTAAAACTGTTTTAAAATTTGCACAAATATACTTTATCAGTATGTTTGTATACTGATCAATCAGTGATATTGATCTTTATTTCATAAATTTGTTGACCACATGTATGTCTTCTTTTGGAAAGAGTCTGTTCGTGTTCTTTGCCCATTTTTAATGGAGTTGTTTTTTGCTTGTAAATTTGTTTACTTTCCTTATAGATGCTGGATATTAGAACTTTGTCAAACACATAGTTTGTAAATATTTTTTCCTATTCTGTAGTGTATTGAGCTGTTCTCACAATGCTGATAAAGACATACCCGAGACTGGATAATTTATAAAGGAAAGAGGTTTAATGACTCACAGTTCCACATGACTGGGGAGGCCTCACAATAATGGCAGAAGGTTAATGAGAAGCAAAGTCACGTCTTACATGGTGGAAGCCAAGAGGGCAAGTGCAGGGGAACTCCCCCGACCTCTTTATTTAAAATTATACTTTAATTTCTGGGATACATGTGCAGAACGTGCAGGTTTATTACATAGGTATACATGTGCCATTTTGGTTTGCTGCACCCATCAACCCATCATCTACATTAGGTATTTCTGCTAGTATACATTAGGTATTCCTCCCCTAGTCCCCCACCCCTCAGCAGGCCCCAGTGTTTGATGTTCCCCTTCCTGCATTCATGTGTTCTCATTGTTCAGCTCCAACTTATGAGTGAGAACATGGGATGTTTGGTTTTCTGTTCCTGGATTAGTTTGCTGAGAATGATGGTTTCCAGTTTCATCCATGTCCCTGCAAGGGACATGAACTCATATGTTTTTATGGCTGCATAGTATCCCATGGTGTATATGTGCCACAATTTCTTTATCTAGTCTATCATTGATGGGCATTTGGGTTGGTTCCAAGTCTTTGCTGTTGTGAATAATGCTGCAATAAACGTACATGTGCATGTGTCTTTATAGTAGCATGATTTATAATCATTTGGGTATACACCCAGTAATGGGATTGCTGAATCAAATGGTATTTCTGGTTCTAGATCCTTGAGGAATCGCCACACTGTCTTTCACAATGATTGAACTGAGTTACACTCCCACGAACAGTGTAAAAGCATTCCTATTTCTTCACACACTTTCCAGTATCTGTTGTTTCCTGACTTTTTAATGATCGCCATTCTAACTGGCATGAGATGGTATCTCATTGTGGTTTTGATTTGCATTTCTCTAATGACCAGTGATGATGAGATTTTTTTTTCATGTTTGTTGCCTGCATAAATGTCCTCTTGTGAGAAGTGTCTGTTCATATCCTTTGCCCACTTTTTGATGTTTTTTTTTTTTT
>NW_016817730.1:277504-291227 GCF_001698545.2 Rhinopithecus bieti
AGTGATGATGAGATTTTTTTTTCATGTTTGTTGCCTGCATAAATGTCCTCTTGTGAGAAGTGTCTGTTCATATCCTTTGCCCACTTTTTGATGTTTTTTTTTTTTCTTGTAAATTTAAGTTCCTTGGAGATTCTGGATAGCAATCCTTTGTCAGATGGATAGATTGCAAAAATTTTCTCCCATTCTGTAAGTTGCCTGTTCACTCTGATGATAGTTTCTTTTGCTGTGCAGAAGCTCTTTAGTTTAATTAGATCCCATTTGTCTATTTTGGCTTTTGCTGCCGTTGCTTTTGGTGTTTTAGACATGAAGTCCTTGCCCATGCCTATGTCCTGAATGGTACTACCTAGGTTTTCTTCTAGGGTTTTTATGGTTTTAGGTTTTACATTTGAGTCTTTAATCCATCTTGAGTTAATTTTTGTATAAGGTATATACAAAAGTATATATTTTGTATATTTAGTTAAAATATATACGAAGGTTGCTTGTTTTTGTCAGGTTTGTCAAAGATCAGATGGTTGTACATGTGTGGTGTTATTTCTGAGACCTCTGTTTTGTTCCATTGTTCTATATATCTGTTTTGGTACCAGCACCATGCTGTTTGGGTTACTGTAGCCTTATAGTATAGTTTGGAGTCAGGTAGTGTGATGCCTCCAGCTTTGAACTTTCCTTTATAAAACCTTCAGATCTTGTGAGACATTCACTATCATGAGAACAGAACAAGAAAAACCTGCCACCATGATTTAATTACCTCCCACCTGCTCCCTCCCATGACACATGGGGATTATCACAATTCAAGGTGAGATTTGGGTGGGGACACAGAGCTAAACCATATCATATGGGTTGTCTGATTACTCTGCTGACAGTTTTTTTGCTGTTGAGAAGCTCTTAAATTTAATTAGGTCACACTTGTCAATTTTCTTTTTGTTGCAATTGCTTTTGGCATTTTTGTCATGAAATCTGTGCTAAATCCTACATCCAGAATAATATTTCCTAGGTTATCTTCCAGGGTGTTTAGAATTTTATGTTTCACATTTAAGCCTTTAATCCATCTTGAGTTTATTTTTGTATGTGGTATAAGGTAGGGGTCCAGTCTCAATCTTTTGCATCTGGCTAGCACATTTTATTGAATAGGGAGTCCTTCCCCATTGCTTGTTTTGTTAGGATTGTTGAAAAAATCAGGTTGAACATGTGTGGAGTTATTTCTGGGCTCCCTATTCTGTTCCATTGGTCTATGTGTCTGTTTTTGCACCAGTACCATGCTGTTTTGGTTACTGTAGTCTAGTAGTATAGTTTAGTCAAGTAATGTGATGCCTCCAGATTTGCTGTTTTTGCTTAAGATCACCTTGGCTATTTAGGCTCTTTTTGTGATTCTATAGGAATTTAAAATATTTTCTAATTCTGTGAAGAATGTCATTGGTAATTTGATAGAAATAGCATTGAATCTATGAAGTGTTTTGGGCAGTATGGCCATTTTAATAATATTGATTCTCCCTATCCATGAGCATGGAAGACTTTTCCAGTTGTCTGTGTCACCTCTGATTTCTTTGAGCAGTGTTTTGTGGTTCTTGTTGTAGAGACCTTTCACTTCCTGGGTTAGCTGTATTCCTAGATATTTTATTCTTTTTGTGGCAATTGTGAATGTGACTGCATTTGTGATTTCACTCTTAGCTTAGATGTTGTTGGTGTATAGAAATGTTAGTGATTTTTGTACATCAATTTTGTATCCTGAGACTTTCCTGAAGTTGTTTATCAGATCAGGGAACTTTTGGGCCAAGATTATTGGGTTTTCTAGATATAGAATTACATCATCTGGAAACAGGGTTAGGTTGACTTCCTCTCTTCCAAAGTGGATGCCTTTTCTTTCTTTCTCTTGCCTAATTGCTATGGCAGGAATTTCGAATATTTTATAGAATATGGATAGTGAAGAGGGCATCCTTGTCTGGTGCTGGTTTTCAAAGGGAATGTTTCCAGGTTTTACCCATTCAGTATGATATTGGTTGTGGGTTTGTCATAGATGGCTCTTATTATTTTGAAGTGTGTTCTTTTTATGCCTAATTTATTGGGGCTTTTGAATGTGCAGATGTATTTTATCAAAAGCCTTTTCTGCATCTATTGAGATAATTATCTGGTTTTTGTTTTTAGTTTTGTTTATGTGATGAATCACATTTATTGATTTGTACATGTTGAACCAAGCTTGTATCCCAGGGATAACGCCTACTTGGTCATGGTAGATTAGCTTTTTGATGTGCTGCTGGATTTGATGGGCAAGTATTTTGTTGAGGTTTTTTTGTATCAATGTTCATCAAGGATATTGCCCGGAAATTTTACTTTTTGTTGTGGCTCTGATACATTTTTGTATCAGGAAACTACTGGTCTCATAAAATGAGTTGAGAAGGAATCTCTCCTCAATTTTTTTGAATAGTTTCAGTAAGAGTGATACCAGCTCTTCTTTATATATGTGGTAGAATTTAGCTATGAATCCATCTGGTCCTGGGCTTTTTCTGGGTGATAGGCTGATATGGTGTGGCTGTGTCCCCATCCAAATCTCATCTTGAATTATAGCTCCTGTAATTTCCATATGTTGTGGGAGGGACCTGGTGGGAGGTAATTGAATTAAGGCAGGACTTGCCTGTGCTGTCCTTTTGTTATTGAATAAGTCTCATGAGATCTGATGGTTTTATAAAGGGGAGTTTCTGTGCACAAATTCTCTCTTGTCTCCTGCCATGGAAGACATGCCTTTCACCTTCCACCATGACTGTGAGGCCTCCCCATCCATGTGGAACTGTGAGTCCATTTAATCTCTTTTTCTTTATAAATGACCCAGTCTCAAGTATGTCTTTATCAGCAGCATGAAAATGGACTAATACATAGGCTTCTTATTACTGATTCAATTTTGTAAGTCATTTTTTTTGTCTGTGCCGGGATTCATTTTTTTTTCCTGGGTTCAGTCTTGGAAGGGTGTATGTGTCCAGGAATTTATCCATTTTTTTTCTAGATGTTTTAGTTTGTATGCATAGAAGTATTCATAGTAGTCTCTGATGGTCATTTGTATTTCTGTGGGTTCAGTGGTAATGTCAGTATCAGTGTAACACCCTTTGTCATTTCTAATTGTTTTTATTTGGATCTTCTTTCTTCTTTATTAGTCTAGCTAGCAGTCTCTCTTATTTATTTTTTTCAAATAACCATTGATTATTTGGATTCATTAATCTTTTGAGAGGTTTTTCATATCTCAGTCTCCGTAGTTCACCTCTGATTTTGGTTATTTCTTCTGCTAGTTTTGGGGTCGGTTTACTCTAGGTTTTCTATCTTATTACGTTTTTCAAATAACCATTGATTATTTGGATTCATTGACTTTTGAGTGGTTTTCATGTATCAATCTCCTTAGTTCATCTCTGATTTTGGTTATTTCTTCTGCTAGTTTTTGGGGTCAGTTGACTCTTGGTTCTCTAGTCCATTTAGTTGTGATGTTAGGTTGATAAATTGAGATCTTTCTAACTTTTTGATATGGGCATTTAATGCTACAAATTTTCCTGTTAACACTGCCTTAGCTGTGTCCCAGAGATTCTGGTACGTTGTGTCTTGGTTCTCATTAGTTTCAAATAGCTTCTTACTAATTGATTTCTGCCGTAACTTCATTATTTACTCAAAAGTCATTCAAGGGCAGGTATTCAATTTCCATGTAATTGTATGATTTTGAGTGATTATTTCAGTTTTGATATTTAATTTTATTGTGCTGTGATGCAAGAGAGTACTTGTTATAATTATAGTTCTCTTGCATTTGCTGAGGATTTTTTTATGTCTCATCATGTGGTAGAGTTTAGAGTATGTGCATGTGGCAATGAGAAGAATATATCTTCTATTTGTTTTGGGGTGGAGAGTTCTGTAGATATCTGTCAGGTCCTTTTGATCCAGTTCAGGTCCTGAATATTTTTGTTAATTTTCTGCCTCAATTGTCTAATACTGTCAGTAGGGTGTTGGATTCTCCACTATTATTTTGTAGGAGTCTAAGTCTCTTTGAAGGTCTTTAAGAACTTGCTTTATGACTCTGGTTGCTTCTGTGTTGAGTGCATATATTTTTAGAATAGTTAGGTCTTCTCATTGAATTGAAGTCTTTACCATTATATAATGCTCCCCCTTTTTTTGTCTCTATGTGTTTAAAGTCTATTTTGTCTAAAATTAGAATAGCAACCCCTGATTTTCTCTGTTTTCCATGTACTTGGTAGATTTTTCTCCATCCCTTTATTTGGAGCCTATGAGTGTTACTGCATGTGAAACAGACCTCTTTAAGACAGCATACCAATAAGTCTTGGTTCTTTATCCAATTTGCCACTCTGTGCCTTTTAATTGGGGCATTTAGCCCATTTACATTTAAGGTTATTATTGATATGTGTGAATATGATCCTGTTATCATGATGTTAGCTTATTATGCAGGCTTGTTTGTGCAGTTGCTTTCTAGTGTTACTGGTCTGTATACTGTCAGGTTAGGATGCATGCACACACATGTTGGCATTGCTGGGAAGGTAAAACCCACCCACATACACACACATTGGTAATGTGATATATGTGGTGGCTGTGGGCCTGGAGGAAGTTGCAGTGGGGGTAGGGAATAGGCAGGCTGGTGTGTGGCCATGGGGGCTGCTCTGCTGGAACTCTCTGCCACTCAGGCACAGTTCACCAGTTCAGGAGCTATTATGTGGGCCCCCAGGGCACCAGAGGCTGTCTTACAAGCAGGCATGGCCAGGCTGGGGCCCTGTAAGAGGCCAGCAGACCAAGAGGTGCTCAAGTCAGACTAGCCCCATCTGATGGGCAAGACTGCCCTGCAGAGTTCAAGTCTGAGAGTTTCCCTAGGAATAATGTCTCCTGTGGTAGCATGTCGAGCCTACGGGGATGGGCATCACTTGTCATGCTCTGCCACAAGTTCTTAGGCACCAAACCCTTTTGGCTCTGCATCAGCTGGCATGCTGCCCCTACCAATTCTCTAAGCAGCTCTTCGTGCCAACTCAAGCGTCCATGATAGATGAGGGGTCTCCTCCTGCCAAGATTCCAGAGGCCTGTGGCAAGAGTGGGTTGATATTTGTCAGTTCAACTCACCCATTCCTTTGGAGTTGTTGGAGGGCAGGAATGAGTCCCCTGCATGATAGCCTCCTGTAGGGTTCCCAGCTTCCTCCCACTTGAGCACAGCTTTTGTGTCTTCCCTCCATCCACTCTTAGTGCCTTCCCTCTGAAGATCTGTTAGGAGTGTGCCAATTGTCTTGGTCCCTTGGTAACAGTTGTTCCACCTGGTGGTGTCAAGTTGGCCATCTTCTACTTAAGCAGGTCTTCTTGTTGAATTGAAACTCTTGTCATTATATAATGCCCTTCTTAGCTTATTTGGTCTTTGTTGGTTTAAAGTCTGTTTTGTCTAAAATTAAGAGTGCAACCTCTGCATTTTTGTGTTTGTTGTTGTGGTGGTGGTTTACTTGGTTGATTTTTCCACATTCCTTTATTTTGAGCCTATGGATGCCATTGCCTGTGAGATGGGACTCTTGAAGACAGCATACTATTGGGTTGTCCTTCTTTATTCAGCTTGTCACTCTGTGTATTTGAATTGGGGGATTTAGCCTGTTTACATTCAAGGTTACTATTGATATGGGCAAATTTGATCCTGTCATATTGTTAGCTGGTTATTATGCAGACATGTCTGTGTGGTTGCTTTATAGTGTCACTGGTTTGTGTACTTAAGTGTATTTCTGTAGTGGCTGGTAATGATCTTTCTTTTTCATATTTAGCACTCCTTTCAGGACCACTTGTAAGGAAGGTCTGGTGGTAATGAATTCATTCAACATTTGCTTGTTTGAAAATGATCTTATTTCTCCTTCATTTATGAAACTTGGTTGGGATGGATATGAAATTCTTGTTTCAAATATTCTTTTAAGAATCCTCAATATAGGCACTCAGTGTCTTCTGGCTTGAATAGTGTCTGCTGAAAAGTCCAGCCTGATGGGCTTCCCTTTGTGTGTGACCTGCCTCCTTTCTCTAACTGCCTTTTACATTTTTTCATTCATTTGAACCTTGGAGAATCTGATGATTATGTGTCTTGGAGATGGTCTTCATGTATAATATCTCACAGGAGTTATCTGCATTTCATAGATTTGAATGTTGGTCTCTCTAGCAATGTTGGAAAGTTTTCTTGTGTAATATCCTGATATATGTTTTCCAAGTTGCTTGTTTTCCCCCTATCTCTTTCAGGGACACCAGTGAGTCACAGTTTTGGGCTATTTACATAATCCTATATCTTTGGGAGATTTTGCTCCTTCCTTTTAAATTCTTCTTTTCTTTATTTTTGTCTGAGTTATTTCGGAGAGCCAGACTTTGAACTCTTAGATTTTATCCTCAGTTTGTTCTATCGTGCAGTTTATACTTGTGATTTAATTATGACATTCTTGTAGTATGTTTTTCATCTCTATTAGATGAGTTTGGTTCTTTTTTATAATGGCTATTTTGACTATCTGCTCCTGTATCATTTTATTGTGATTCTTAGCTTCCTTGGATTGGGTTTTGCTGTTTCCCTGAATCTTGATGATCCTTGTTCCTGTTCATGTTCTGAATTCTATTTCTCTCATTTCAGATATTTCAGTCTGGTTAAGAACTCTTGGTGGGGAAATAGTATGATTATTTAGAGGAAAGAAGGTACTCTGGCTTTTCGAGTTGTCAGAGTTCTTTCAGTGGCTTTTTCTAATTTGTGTGGGCTGATGTTCCTTCAATCTTTAAAGTTTCTGTCCATTCAATTGATTTTTTGTTTTTGTTTTTTTTTTCTTCATTGATGCCCTTGGGGATTTTATTATGTTATAGTGTGAGTTTGGTTGACTGGCTTTGATTCTATTACACTCCTGGGTCTTGGTGGTGCCCTCTATAATTACTCTCTGCATGCCTGCCTTTCTTCTGTTGGGCATTCTGATCTATTGAGTTCCCTTAAACAAGGGCTGCAGTTGGCAGACAAGCTGTATTTTTGCGAGGTTGGCCTTAATTTGATGTCCATGTGCTTCCTGGGGAAACATGGGTTGCACTTGCCTCCAGAGTTCAGACAGAAGTGGGACCTCTGGATTGGAAGCTTTAGTGGGTGTGGCCCGTCTAGCTATGGGAGGCAGAGGGTGTTTCCAGGACAACAGGATTGTTGCACCCTGAATTGCCTGCACCCCTCAGCAAATTCAGGGAAAACTAGGACTGTTGGGCCAGCAGTCCTAGCAGATGTGGCTCACCTGACCACCATTGGCAGGGGTTGGTGACGATGCTTGTCCTGCTTTCTGGGAGCTTCCTAGGACAATAGGAGTCTACCCACTGGTTGAGTTCCCACAGAAGTGGAACTGCTGGGCCAAAAGCTCCATCAGGCATTGCCTGCCTGGCTGCCAGTGGCAGGGTTAGGCAGGGTCATGTGCCCTGCTGTCTGGGTGTTTTCTGGGACAACAGAAAGCTGTGCCCTCTAGCTCAGTCCACACAGAAGCCAGACTGCTGGTCCAGAAGCTCCAGCAAGTGTTGTCTCCCTTGTATGGTCAGTGGGATCACATGCCCTACTGTCCAGGTGTTTCCTGGGACAACAGGAGGCCTGGGCTCCTCAGCTGAGTTCCCTCAGAAGCAGGACCACTGAGTCAGAAGTTCTATCACATGTCACTTGCCTGGCTATCAGTAGCAGGGGTGGATGGGGTTGTCTGCCTTACTATCTGGGTGTTTTCAGGGCAGCAAGAGGCTGTGGCCTCCGCCTGAGTTCAACAAAAGTAGGACTGCTGTGCTGGAAGCTCTACCACACATTGCTCACCTGGCAACCAGTGATGAGGGCAGGTGAGGTCACATGGTGCTGTGCTTTCTGGGTGTTTCCCAGGGCAACAGGAAGCTGCACCTTCCAGCTGAGTTCACACAGAAGTGGATGACTGGGCTGGAGGCTCTAGCAGTTGTTGCCCACCTGGCTATTCATGACAAAAGTGGATGGGGTCATGTGCAGCCTCCTGCCACTGAGTGTTTCCTGGGACATCAGGAGGCTGTATCCTGCAGCTAAATTTACACAAAAGCAGAACAACCGGGCTGGAAACTCTAGTAAGCATTGCCTGCCTGCCTACCAGTAGTGGGGGTGGGTGGAGTGGCAGGTCAAATTCAGGCTGAAGTGGGACTGATGGGCCAGAACCTGGTGCTGAGCCCCATCTGGCAAGGGGGTGGGTAGAGCAGTCTTACTGCTTCCAGGCACTGCAACTATGCCTTTATTCGGGTGATGGCACTGGTGCTGGTCTACTCTCGGGTCAAAGGCTTGTAGTTCCTTTAGACTTGATAGTTGCCCCTGTAAAATGTCTGGGTGGCTCTCTCCTTCAATCCGGAAGCACAGTTGGGGGCCAGGCAGATTTTCCTGCTCCCAGTCTTGTACAGGTCTCTGTGGAGAGCATGAATCTCCCGGGGAGCTCTCACTCTTTCCCATTTTTGGAGAGGTTCTTCTGGCGCCGCATTGATCCCAGACAACTTTGCTCCTCTCTGCTCTCTGTGTTCTGCTGCCTTCATGGATCCCAGCATGGTTTCTCAGATGATTGGCCTGCAGGGTCAGTGTTGACTGCCCTTTTAATTCCTCTCTGTGAGAGCAGCACAGATAAGCTGCTTCTAGTCCGCCATCTTGGCCCTATCCCTTATCTTTTTTTTCATTTCCTTTTGCCTGGGTTACTTTTTTTGGTACTTTTCATTTTCTTTTGTTTTGCTCTGTTTACTCTCAATCTTTGTATGTCCTTAGAAGTTTAGCATGCCCGTGTAAAAATCATATAGCTGAATTTGTTTCTTTCTAGCCAAACTGAAAAATCTTTGTCCTTTATGTCTTTCAGCTTCCACTTTAGTCCATTTGTGTTTGTTGGATTTGTTCGTATGTTTGTATTTCTATCTAAAAACTTATTTTTAAAATTCATTTTCTATTTGTGTCATTTCTTCTAGTGCTCTTTTCCTCCTTTCCTGTTTTCCTTTAGATATATTAGATGTTTATAATTGTAAGTTTTTCTCACCCATTTCTTTTTTTCTTACACTGGTTTGGAAGTCATATGCTCTGTTACTATTCTTACAGTGCTCACCTTTAACATTTTACCATGCTGACTTAATTTAGTAAAGCCTAAATTGATCAAGGTTTTACTTTCTTTTCTTAACAACACATGAACTTTATTGTTAATATTATAATATCATTATTGTTTTGTTATTTTATTTTACAAGCATTTTGTTTTATTTTGCAAGCATTTCATTTATTTATCTGCACAAATATTTGTATATACTTACATGTTTACCAAATTGTTTGCTCACTATTTCTTCCCTTTCAGATCTTCTGTCCCTAAAATACATCCTTAGTAGTTTCTGTAGGAGAGGACTGCTTTGTTTAGTTGGAACATTAATATTTGTTCTTGTTTCTTTTCTTCCTTTTTTTTTTTTTTTTTTGAGATGGAGTCTTGCTCTGTTGCCCAGGCTGGAGTGCAGTGTCACAATCTTGGCTCACTGCAACCTCTGCCTCCCGGGTTCAGGCAATTCTCCTGCCTCAGCCTTCCTCAGCCCCTTAGCTGGGGCTACAGGTGTCCACCACCATATCTGGCTAATTTTTGTATTTTTAGTGGAGATATGGTTTCACCATGTTTACCAGGCTGGTGTTGAACTCCTGACCTCATTAATCTGTCTGCCTTGGCCTCCCAAGGTGCTGGGATTACAGATATGGGCTGCTGTGCCTAGCCTTGTTCTTGTTTTGAGAGAGATTTTTGATAATTCCAGAATAACATTATTTTCTGTTAGCTCTTTGAAGAAATTTCACCCCTGTGATTTATTTGCTCTGTGATGTTGTTCAAGTGTTTTAGAGATAATGTAGTCATCTTATGAGTGATAGTGAGGATCAAATATATATAAAGTGCTTATTAGTGTTTCTAACACATATTTAACACTATATAAATAAATATCCTTATTTTCTTCTTTCTCTCTTTTATCTTATAATTCTTATTCCTGCCAATGCTGCTCAGCAATTCACTCAAATGCATCTAAGTAAAAATTTCTTTTTATTTACACCACTGTTTATCCTGGTTGGTATACATTTTCTTTCCAAATAATGTAGTTCTAGGTCTTAAATTTTCTAATTTCTGTACATTCTCAAACTTTAATTCTTTGAATGTTACATCTATCTCTTTATTTCCATTCTCTTCCGGAATTTTGATTAGGACAATACACTTTTTTTTTATTGTATCCTTTACATTTTTAAACATCTATACTGTGTTCAGTTCCTCATCTGTCTCTAGCTGGGATAATTTTTTCAAATATGTACTTTATTTATTTATTTTTATTTTTTATTTCCATAGGTTTTTGGGGAACAGGTGGTGTTTGGTAACATGAATAAGGTCTTGAGTGGTGATTTCTGAGATTTTGGTGCACCCATCACCTGAGCAGTACACACTTTACCCAATCCGTAGTCTTTTACCCCTCACCCCCCTTCTACCCTTTCCTCCAAGTCCCAAAAGTCTGTTGTATCATTCTTACGACTTTGCAGCCTCATAGCTTAACTCCCACCTATGAGTGAGAACATAAGATATTTGTTTTTTCATTTTTTTCCAGATTTATTTCCCAATTCATTTACTCTGAATTTTGCTGTTTCTCATAAGCTATTGAACCCATCCATTGATTTCTTAATTTCAATAATTTTATTTTTAAAATTTATAAATATATATTTTTTCAGATTTGCAGATTCACGTTATAACCTTATGTGGTTTGATCTTTTAATTGTATCTGTTATTTCCTTATATACTTAGAGTTATATTTTGTACCCTTTAATTATAACAACTAGTGTCCTTCAGGGTATATGTATTTGTTAAATGTATTAGCTCATCCTCAGTCATGGCTTCTTATTTCCGATTATGTGTTTGAGAATAATTTTGTAAGCTCATACTTGGTTGAATTTTATTTGCAGAATTTCGAGTAGCTAATTTCTAATAACTTGGGCTGTATACCAACAGCGTGGATCCACATTATTAGTCAGCTCAGGCTGCCATAACAAAATAACACAGACTGGGTAGCTCGAATAACAGAAATTAATTTCTCACAGTCTTGGAGGCTAGAAGTCTAAGATCAGAGTGCCAGCCTGATCAGGTTCTGGTGGGGCCCCCCTTCTTGGCTTGTAAATGGCTGCCTTCTTGCTGTGTCCTCACAGTACAGGGAGGGAGTTACCTCCAGTCTCTTCCACTTATTATAAAGGCACTAATCCCATTATGGGGTCCTGATGCTCATGAGCTTGTCTAAACCTAGTTATTTCCCAGAGGCCCTACCTCCAAATACTGCCACATTGGAATTAGGGCATCAACATATGGATCTGGGGAAGGGGTAGCACAGTCTATAACATTCACTTTTGCTCTTTTCAAGAGCTTTGGTTCCTTCTGTTTGTGTGGAGCCCAGGGAAACTCTGATCTTTTGCATCTCTTAAAACACACCTTTTTGGTTTTAGTGTACCATTCTTTTTCTCTCTCTTGATTTCTCTCAGCCCTGAGAAATGGCCTTTATTTTTTCATGAATCAAAGGTATACAGTTTTCCATATTTCAGGCCATGTCTTTTGAAAGGCAAAACCATTTTGAAAGAATATTCAGAAATTTATATTTGATATATTTTGGGTTTGGTATATGAGCTCTAATCTCAATATATTAAAAACTTATGGGAATATTGTTTATATTTATTGTTGACTAAAAATCAGTTATGGCACTCACAAAGAAATAATACTGCTTCATTCTAGTTGTAATTATTCCAGTGTGATTTTTTTCCAGTAGCTCGAATTGATTTGTCTGTTTGTATATCGTTTTTTATTATTCTATGCTCGGCTCGAGCATATGCGTCTTATAGAGCGCACAGAGAGATTGCTCCATTATACGGTAAGCCGTTTGTATTGCGACTCTATGCTATATTCTCTCGCAACAGAGGCCAGGAGATCTGTGAGTACTCGCGCAGTTAGATTCTTATTCTTCGTGATCCATGTGCTCTCAGAAATTCGCTTGTCGCGGAGTGAAGTAACATGCATTACCCATTGGAAGAGATATTTGAGAAAGATGCTGATAGCTAAGATAATTGTTAATTTTTTTACATGTATGTTTTTAGATAAAGTGTATGTTCATTATAGCTATGTAAAAGAACTAAATTCTGAGAGACAAACGTACGTGCTGCAATACAATTGTGGCAAAACCAGTTTTTTTGATGTAAGGGACTAGCTGCCTTTGGTGTTTTTCAGCTGGTTCAAATTTTGAAAACTCAGCTGGATCTCCCCGTCTCCCTCCCCTCCCTCGCGCTCCCTTCCCTCCCCTCCCCCTCCCCTCCCTTCCCCTCCCCTCTTCTCTTTTTTTTGAGACGGAGTCTCATTCTGTCCCCCAGGCTGCAGTGCAGTGGCATGATTTCAGCTCACTGCAACCTCTGCCTTCCGGGTTCAAGTGATTTCCTGCCTTAGCCTCCCGAATAACTGGGATTACAGGCATGTACCATCACGCCAGCTAATTTTTTGTATTATTAGTAGAGATGGGGTTTCACCATGTTAGCCAGGATGATCTGACCTCATGATCTGCCCGCCTTGGCCTCCCAAAGTGCTGGGGTTACAGGCGTAAACTGCTGTGCCCGGCCCCTTGCATATTCTTTTCTAACTTAAATGAGAATATCCTCACTATATAATCCACCTTCTCTCCAGAAACTTCAAGCTCTTCCTCTCTAATGGTGACTGTTTCTCTGCTGCAGATAACAATTACATTTCCCTCTTAACTGAAAAACAGCCAAGCCTATGAGCAAGAAAATGAAAATTTTTTTGATCCTATTATTCCCTCTGTCAGAGATGCCAGGAACTTTTTCTTCTTCATTTATAGCATAATTTCATTCATGCATGCATGCATTTATATATTTACCTACTCTAAAGCATTTGCTAAGCACTTTAATTGGCCAGTCATAAGGCTTGATGCTGTAGAAACAGAGATGAAACGCAATTCTCCATCGTAAAACAGTCTGGCAGGGAGGAGGAGGATAAATAAGTGGTTTATAACAATTTGATGAGAGAAAGTACCTAAGAGAACACATTTAAAAAGCATACATTGCAGAAGGATGTGTAGAAGATGATGGAAGTAAAATTTTCTTGCAGCTGATGTTGCGCGCACACACACACACACACACACACACACAACCAACTAGATGTTTCTGTTAGTGTCATTGAAAACTACCCATTTCTTTTTTATTTTTTATTTTTTATTTTTTTAAGACTGAGTCTGTGTCACCCAGGCTGCAGTGCAGTGGTGCAATCTCAGCTCACTGAAACCTCTGTCCCCTGGGTTCAAGCGACTCTCCTGCCCCAGCCTCCCGAGTAGCTGGGATTACAGACACATGCCACCATGCCTGGCTAGTTTTTGTATGTTTAGTAGAGATGGAGTTTCATCTTGTTGACCAGGTTGTTCTACAACTCCTGACCTCAGGCGATTTGCCGGCCTCAGCCACCCAAAGTGCTGTGATTACAGGTGTGAACCACCGCATCTGAGCCTGAACCTACCCATTTCTTTTTTTTTTTTATACTTTTTTTTATTTTTATTTATTTTTTTCATTTTTTTATTATACTTTAAGTTCTAGGGTACATGTGCATAACGTGCAGGTTTGTTACATATGTATATTTGTGCCATGTTGGTGTGCTGCACCCATCAACTCGTCAGCACCCATCAATTCATCATTTATATCATGTATAACTCCCCAGTGCAA
>NW_016817730.1:294879-317155 GCF_001698545.2 Rhinopithecus bieti
CTCTGCATGTGAGATGGGTCTCCTGAATACAGCAGACTGATGGGTCTTGACTCTTTATCCAGTTTGCCAGTCTGTGTCTTTTAATTGGAGAATTTAGTCCATTTACATTTAAGGTTAATATTGTTATGTGGGAACTTGATCCTGCCATTATGATATTAACTGGTTATTTTGCTTGTTAGTTGATGCAGTTTCTTCCAATTAGCTTTTGTGTCCACCACTTGAAAGCCACTGTTTTAAGGTCTACTAATTACTGAAATGTAAAATTGAATGAGTCATCCTCAACCACCCAGCCCTTAAACATCTCTTTGATCTCTCATAATCTAACTCAAAGATCTCTCATTCCTGATTTACTTCTTCCTTCATCCAAACTGCACTCCTGAAGCATTTAATTAATCTAAACATAAGCAATGCTGACTTACTCTTTCATATTGTATTATGTTTTTGAAACTGATTTAGCCCATCTCTAAATTTTTATTGTTCTGAGGTCCGCTTATCCACAGAGCCTAATATATACAATGCTGAACCAAACAAACATTGGTAACGAAAACACTGATTTAGTGAATTAATCTAGAAGAATCTAGAAGAAATAATCTAGAAACAGTACAGCAGCAGTTTCTCTCTTCAGCTTGAATTACTAAGCAATTCAAGTTAGCAATTGTGTAGACCCAAATAAGATAATAATGTTTAGTCATTTAGATATGCCACTATAAGTAAAAATAAATCAGATACATACACATACACACAAATTACTCATAGAATGCAGTATTCTTAAAACTTAATTATGTTAGTTTTTAAACAAGCTGTGTCTTAATGTTTTTGCAAATAGTGGCAACAAATTGGCTACTTCAAGTGGTGACACTACAGTTAAATTATGGGATCTACATAAAGGCGATTGCATTTTGACCTTTGAAGGACACAGTCACGCAGTATGGTCCTGCACGTGGCACTCCTGCGGCAATTTTGTGGCTTCCTCCTCACTGGATAAAACTAGCAAAATCTGGGATGTTAATAGGTAAGCAGTACTTTAAACATTACTAATCCTCTGTGTTGATACATACACATAGGTAAAGTTCTTTTTTTTTTTTTCCTCGATGCTACCCCTGGGAAACATTAAAAGAAACTGTTAGTTGATAAGATTATAGAGTTACTTAAATAATCTTTGTGAAATCCATTTCTAACTCCATTAATCTTTGTTGATATAATAATTTCTTTCTAAATATAAGTATCAAGATCAAGCCTGTGTAATAAGATTAGAATTGCTTCATTGGAAAGCTGTTTGTTTTAAGCAGGATAGAAACAAATACTTCTTTTAAAGAGTTGGATTTTTAGTTCTGCTTTCCACGGGCTTGTTATCACTCTGTACTGTTAAATTTAATAGTTTAACAAACATAAATCTAACAGAACTAATTATTTTCTTTATGCTTAATTTGTTATGTTGTGATATTCTTGATTAAATGTTTCTTGTTAATTCACAAATTGTAGGAAATAGTACATTGTATTGTATGTAAAATCCTATACGTATCATGTGGATTTGGAAGCGTTATGTTTTGATTTTAATTCAAGATAGACAAAGTCCTTATGTTTAAAATATTGAAATTACTATCACCCATATATTTTGGGTGTTCATTACATTCTGTTAGGTCTGCAAATATGATACAAAGAGGCAAACGTAGCTACTATCAAATATGCTAACTCCTTCAGCTAAGGGGTTATATATCATCCATCAAACTTTCTCAGTAGTCTGTGGTCCCAGCTCTGGAAGGGCCTCCATCCAATCAGAGGAACACCCATAACAGCAGAGAAGTGCCCTCTCCTCAAAGGACTGAGGTTCCATTTTGAAGGTCCCCCCTTCAACAGATCAAAATTTCTTCTGATTGATGCCAAAATTCTTTAAACTTCAAGTTTCCCATCACTGTCAAGAGTTCACTTTCATCATCAAGGACAAAAAAATATATATTGTACTAATTTTGGCATTGAGGCAGTGGATAAGTATTGACAAATAAAGTAGAAATGGATTGTTTCTACCTTATTCCCTGTGTTCACTCAGTCCTAGGGGTGTAGCTCTTTCTTGAAGTTGTTATCTCCATGATAACTTTAATGTTCTCTTTTCCCTTTTTTAGTTACTTAGTTAGAAACTTTATTCAGTTTTTACCATCCTGTATGTGAAATTATTATTGTTACAATGATAGGTGCAAGTTCCGTATCCTGATAAGTCCGTGAAAGATCCAGGGCATTAGTGGATGAGTAGCATGATCCACATGAGTCATAAAGCTATAGCTAAATAAAATTAGCATGCTCCATAGGAGAAAACGTGATTGTGAACAACATATTGTAGACCTATGTCTATCTGAAATAGTGACAATTTCAGATAGCTTTTAATTCTCAGATGAGTACTTACTGTTTATCTGGAATGTCTAATCATGTATAATTCTTTATTATATTTCTATAAGGTGTGACTGGATTTCATAAATATAATAGATCAATGGAATTTTAACACTAATATTTAATTTGAATTTTGTATCACTTTTGACTTGGTTGAGGATCTTAATAGAAAACAGTGATCTATTCTAAAATATGATATGTCTTTAGAACTCTTAACTACTTAGGGTGTTCAAAAGCAAACTATGGTTAAAAAACTAATCCTCAGTAGTCTCAGCCCTACTTGGAATGATTTCAAACACTTTGACTTGGCAACTTTTCTTTATGACCCTGGTATCCAAATACTGACTTCCCATTGGTGCCCAATAAATCTTGATATAACAGACCAAAATTGCTTCTGATTGATGCCAAAATTCTTTAAACTTCAAGTTTCCCATCACTGTCAAGAGTTCACTGTCATCATCAAGGACAAAAAAAAAAAAAAATTGTACTAATTTTGGCATTGAGGCAGTGGACAAGTATTGACAAAGTAGAAATGGATTGTTTCTATAGTGGCTATTGGTATGCCTTTTAGAGTCACAAAATACCAAACTCTAATTTATAATTGCTCTCAGATCAATACTATATAGATATGTCTAAAACTAGTGTCTTTCTTCAAAATTTCGTAGATTATTTGAACTGGCTTAGTTACTTAAGGCAAGAGATTATTTGCCTTGATAAGGTGGATGGTGGTGGAGCTATGCTATGCTGTGTCGTATATTCTTGGCTTGATACTGCATATGTGTGTGTGTGTGTGTGTGTGTGTTTGTGTGTGTGTGTGTGTATATATATATATATGTTTCAGAATTGGACAATACTTAGTAGGAACATCTATTTAGTTCCTCACCAAAAAGTTGGATCACTGTGAAACATCAACAATACAAAAAAATTTCATATCAATATTCATATTTACTGAGTGCTAATCAGAATCTATGAACACTTATCTATGACACTCAGTCTGAATAATTCCGTATATATATTCCATATATATAATTCCATATATATATATTCCATATATATATAATTCCATATATATATATTCCATATATATATAAACACACATACACAAACACATACACACACACACACCAAGCCTTGCTCTGTCACCTAGGCTAAAGTGCAGTGGCACAATCTCAGCTCACTGCAACCTCCGCTTCCTGGGTTCAAGCAATTCTCCTGCCTAAGCCTCCCAAGTTGCTGGGACTACAAGCACACACCACCACACCCGGCTAATTTTTGTGTTTTTAGTAGAGACGGGGTTTCACCACGTTGGCCAGACTGCTCTCAAACTTCTGAGCTCAGGTGATCCGCCCACCTCAGCCTCCCAAAGTGCTGGCGTTGCAGGTGTGAACCACTGCACCTGGCCATGCTCCACAGTTCTTAATAAATAACAAATTTATATTGGTAGACAGTATTAGTCACCAGAGAAGAAAGAGTTTAGAATACATTCTTCTCTTTTCACACCCATCCTTTCCTTCAAGCTTCTGGCTCAGTCTTGAACAGCCTTGATTGGTGTTCTATCCCTAGCCCTGCAACTGTTTCAGAATTGGACAATACCTGGTAAGACCATCCATTTAGTTCCTCACCAAAAAGTTGGATCACTGTGAAGCATCAACAATATAAAAAATTTCAGATCAAGATTCATATTTACTAAGTGCTAATCAGAATCTGTGAACCATTATCTATGACAGTCTAAATAATTCCGTACTCTACAAAGTTTCTGTGAATAATTAACAGTAGCTTTTTTATTATCTTCTGAATGATCAGATATATAAATTGTTATGTATTTCACTTAGTGGTCATTTGAAAACATACACACCAGTGTAACCCAAGCAGAGAGTGCATGGCACATGGTGGTTTACTCACATAAATGAATAAAGAGTGAATCAACAAGTAAGTATGGCGAAAGTATTCTAAATATTCTCCCTGTCCCATCCACATTCAAACTATAATATAATTATGCTGTCTTATCCTACACAAATCAATAAAATGATGAAAATGGGATAGAAAAATCAGAAAATATCTCAGCTATAAAAAATAATTTGTATTTCTTTAGAGGCATTTAGAGGCATTTGTACATAACATTAATCAGTTAAGTATTCATCAAATGAGTTAACAGTGTTGGCCTGTGTTATAGACCTAAGACAATTCTCATACTCAACCATTGCCTTCAATGAGATTACAAGTAATTTAAAATGCAGCAATTTTGAAGCAATAAGGGAATATGCAATGCATCTACCATTTATGTTTATAATATCAGATCAGGTATTCTAGTTGACTCCTGGCTGCTTTTCTTCCAAGGTAGCTGGGTATTTGGCTGAGCAGTTATATCATACTGTTACTCTGATATTTGGAAGGCAGACCATGTGCCTGCTTTGCTTGTAACTTGAAGGAAAGGGGGTTGGAAACAGTCAAAATGTTACTGAATGTAGCTATTCCAGCTGTTTTACCAAGGTGTTATACAGGCAAGAATTGGGTGGTTTGTACCAAGGACAGTAGGAAACAGACGGACTTGTAAAATTCAACAGCTTCTTGACCCCAAATGTTGGGAGATAGATCTGTGGTCCTTATTTCTAAGTGTATTGTGTCTGATGCTCTTACAATTACATGGGAAGAGGAAAATAAAGAAGGTTTAAGAACTATGTTTACTTTAATTTGTGGTTATTGTGGCATTGCATTGCCTGGAAGCAACTATATTAGAAACCTGTCAAGTTTTTGAGAGAATTGGATTGACAAGGAAACTATAAGCCTATCCTTAAACCCCCCTGACTCTTCAAACAGTGAAACAGTCCTCAGAGCCCCAAACTTGCATCCAAAAAAAGTGGACTTGTATTTTTGCACAGTTCAGAAGGAAGGCAGAGACCATAGCACCAATCTCAATATGGCCACAGAGGATAATGAACGAGAAGGAACCTACAATGGAACTAAGCCAGAAGCCACAAAGAACAATGGGGAAAGGTGCTCCTCTGGGAGACAACCATGATCCAGTCAAGGAACTTTCTTCAGTACCACGGCAAAGTTCCTCATGATGCCTGCCTAGTTTTTCACTATTTGGACTAGTGATGCTTGTATGTTTCCCATGTTTCTATTTTCTGTATTACAGTTTATTTTACAGTTATTCTGTCCTTACTTCACAATGGTGCATTGTGTTCATGGTGGTGATGGTGGTGGGAAGCAAAAACTTGTATTTTGTTTCACTGGTTACCGTATAATGCAAGTGACACTGTTGAACCAAATGATGCAGATTGTGTGTCAGCCACAGATCATGAACTGTGAGACAGGCAGTAACTGAAGAAGAGATCTGGGGATGTTTCTTTTTTTGGTTGTGAAGGGAAGAAAGTCAGTGAATATTCTATATGTGGAAGAAAGGATGACACAGATATTTGGTGAGAAAAAGGTCAAACTGTGGCAGAGACTGTTAGCTTTTCACTAGAATCCACTTGCTCCTTCTTCCATATTAGTTGGGCACTTGGCTGTATATCTAAATGATATTTCTTGGCCTCAATTAGTTAAGTATGTCTATGTCACTAAGTACTGTACAATAGAATATTAGTTAAAGTACCAGGCACTATATCCTTATTCTTCCTGCCTTGTGGTGGAATGGAATACCAATGACAATGAGCACAATAATCTTAGAAGCCTATTATTGAAAATGACAGAACAATTGTCAAGCTGCTTAAAGTAAAGCTACCCCTGTTTTGTAACTCCAGTTAGCCTGCAACATTCTCTGGACTCTCCAGCAATAAGAAAATACACTTCTAGGCTGGGCGCGGTGGCTCACGTCTGTAATCCCAGCACTTTGGGAGGCCAAGGCAGGCTGATCACAAGGTCAGGAGATCGAGGCCATCCTGGCTAACACAGTGAAACCCAGTCTCTACTAAAAACACAAAAAGTTACCTGGGCATGGTGGTGGGCACCTGTAGTCCCAGCTACTCAGGAGGCTGAGGCAGGAGAATGATGTGAACCTGGGAGGTGGAGCTTGCAGTGAGCTGAGATCATGCCACTGCACTCCAGCCTGGGCAACAGAGTAAGACTCCATCTCAAAAAAAAAAAATAATAATAATAAAAATAAGACACTTCTACTTGATCTGAGACATTATATTTTCAGTCTATTTGTTACAGTATTTTTGCTTGCCTAGTCTACTATAGGCACCCATGAATACTTTTCAGGTGATATGTTTTTCCCTCATGACATATTAGTAAGGCAACCAAGACAAGCTCTGAAGTGTTCTCAAATTATTTGAAGTAGTACTAATGGAAATTTTGTGCTGATAATAGATGACTAGTCTACTCCCTCTTTTTTCTTCTCTTGCCCCTTCTTTCTTCCCATCTTTATTGTCTATTTCAATGCTGTTGTAGTCCATGAAGTCCTGCTTGCCAATAGCAACATGTGTAAGTTGAATGCTTGGTTTACATGGAGGTAATGCTTGTAAGACTAGTTATCCGTTATAAAAATATGCAACTGTAAGTGTCTCCATTAGTAGGACACTGTTTCAATAATGATGCTTTCACTGAAATAATGAAAAACACCAAGAATTTAAATTTTATGTAGCGTTGACCACATTTCCTAATAGGAATGAGTTTTGCTCATTGTAGTTAAGCTGATGGAATAAAAATAGTACTTTCCACATGGTTGACCTCACAGGTTTATTTATTTGATTATAGATCCAACAAATATGCATTGAGCACTTCGTTCTATGCCTTATTCTAGTTACTAAGCTATAATAGTGAGTAAGATAGACAATAACTTCTGCCCTTATGTCGATGGCATTATTTCGGGAGGCAGAAAATAAGCCAAATGAAAAATGATAATAATTAATAATTACATATAATATTTAGAGCTGACAAATTTTGTAGAGGAAAAATAGAGCACAGAAGGTGAAAAGGTATAGCAGGCATTGAAAAGCTTGCAATTTTAAACAGGAAGGTCGAGAAAATTCTTGTTATTAAGTTGACATTTGGATAACCTGAGTAAGGTGAAGCAGCAAGCCAAGTAGATATTTGGGAGGAGAATATGCCAAACTCTTCTGATCAGGAAGCTTTCCTATGGTGGTAGCATGACCTATGTGACTGCTAAGCAGCAAAGAGGCCAGCATGACTGGAATAAAGTGAGCAGATGAGAGAATGGTGGGGTAAGGCAGTTAAATGAGTGTGCACATATAACATAGGTCCTTATAACCCCTGTCAATTACTTTGACCTTTAATATCAATGAAACAGGAAATCATTAGAGGGTTTTGAGCAGAAGAGTCTCAATCTGTTTGACATTCTAATAAGATGACTCTGGCTACTGTTTTGAGGTTAGATAGTGGCAGAGGAGGGGTGGAAGCTTAAAAACAGGCAAAAGACCAATTGGGGAACTATTGTAACAATCCAGGCCAAAGATGTAGAAGGTTTTAGCCATGAGAATAGTGAAGGTCAGAAAAATTGTATTCTGGATAGATTTGAAAGATAAAGACAACAGGAGTTTCTGAAGTACTGTGAATTGTGAGAGAGAGAGAAAACAAATGACCTGTTACATTTTCATACAACTGAAAAGCAAAGGCTCATTCTCTTTATACTGGGACACTAATATAAACATTATGAAAGGCTTTTCCAACCAGGTGTATCAACTGGTGATCCAGAAACCATGACAGAATGAGGAATGCCTTCTCATTGTTCGTCTAACATTTCCACTGAAGAAAATTGAATGTTTCACTTCTGCACACTTCCTAGCATCACTTCATTTTTATTTTAGTAATTATGTAGCCAATCATAACCCCTGTGCTGGATGAGATGACAGAAACAGAAGTCTATTTGTAAAGAAAACAGATAAATTAAGAAACAGGAGATGTGAAATGTTAAGATTGTTGTAATGAATCACCTTCTGTTAATGATATATACTATTATTTTGAAGGGGAAGGCAAATAATGCATGAAAGTGGACTCTAAAATTAAAGAAATGTTCTTATTACAAAATCAATAATAATAAGATAGCACCAAACTAGTAATACAATGGAGTTTAGTATTTGTAACACACAATGTTCCATTAGTATATTTTATGTTCTTTATGTTTCATTTGCAAAGTTGGCTATACTAGCAAAGGAGGATATATTGTATAATATTAATGGGTTTAAAACACCATAATGTAAGAAGAAGTATTAAGACTCAAGGGCATGGATTATTGGTACATTAATACCTGTCTTATATTGTAAAGATCCCCACTTTGCCTTCTTATACTTGAAAGGGCACCCAAGGTATATATTAATAGACTGTCAAAGTAATGCTTGAAACATAATTACGTTACATTATAAGAAATGGTAAGATACTTAAATTGACCTCTTGTGATCAATTTCTCCTGTTACACCAGGATAATTAATTATTACATCTTCTTGGATTTTCAAGTACATTCAAATGAATTGTTCCCCCTTGACATATGGGCTTGAAATGATATCTGAGTATTATGGAGCATAAACACATAAATAAGCACAAAAAGTGAAGAAAACAGAATACAGCATATATTTTTTCATTTCCTTTCCCCCCAAAAGTACATAATTAAAAAGCACTATTCAAGAAATATCTACCTTATGAAGACAATTGTATTAAAGCTAAAGTTCAGATTTCATTTAGCAAGTTATGTCATGATTGAAAAATTGAGAATCTCTTCTCACATTCAATATGGCTTTGTGTGTATGTGGGAAGAATGGCTCAAGCAAATGTCCACTGCGATAAACTTGATGTGAATGTTCTTTGATATCAGTATACATGGATCAATAATTTTAAAAAAAGGTAAATGTCTTTAGGATTTTAAAATTCATCCCTATTCCTTTCTACAGTAAATGCTATTACATATCACTGAATTGTATAATTTGGATCTAACATGCTATATAATGTACACTTTCTGTTGTCTCATAAACCAAAAAAAGCTATGTATTAGACATAATTAGAATGAGTACAAATGAAACTAAAGATATTCCAAAAAGAGTGAATATATATATATAGTTTATGACATGATAAATTTCTGCTTTATTACTGCCAATCGAAGCAAGAACTTTCCCATGTAAAATATGCAACAGCTTTTCTCCAACTCTACACAAAATAATCTGGTCAAAGTCTTAGTCTAAGTCTTAGCGTAAGTCTTAGCATAAGTCTTAGCATAAGTCTTAGTCCTCCTCGATGCTGATAACTAACAGGGTTTAGTGTATTTCTGCACTAATGTATGTTAAAATAAAATGATATGTAGCCATAGTCCACCTGAGGTAAAAAATGAAAATCACGTTTGTTTTATATTTAAGATTTAATTGTACATGTATGCATGTGTGTGTATTCTCACACATTTATGTATACTTACTTGATGAAGTGAGTTTATTCAGAAATTAATTATAGAGTGGCAAAACTAATTATGTAACTATCCTAAATATTTTAAATTTCAATCAAAATATATGTTATCTATTACTCCAAAACCGAGCTTTTAAAACCATTTATTTCAGACAGCAACCGTTATTATTATATCCCTAAAACTTTGTTTTGTAATTATTAAAATGGTTTTAATTTAAATAAAATTTATAATTTGATTCAATTNAAGTCTTAGCATAAGTCTTAGCATAAGTCTTAGTCCTCCTCGATGCTGATAACTAACAGGGTTTAGTGTATTTCTGCACTAATGTATGTTAAAATAAAATGATATGTAGCCATAGTCCACCTGAGGTAAAAAATGAAAATCACGTTTGTTTTATATTTAAGATTTAATTGTACATGTATGCATGTGTGTGTATTCTCACACATTTATGTATACTTACTTGATGAAGTGAGTTTATTCAGAAATTAATTATAGAGTGGCAAAAACTAATTATGTAACTATCCTAAATATTTTAAATTTCAATCAAAATATATGTTATCTATTACTCCAAAACCGAGCTTTTAAAACCATTTATTTCAGACAGCAACCGTTATTATTATATCCCTAAAACTTTGTTTTTGTAATTATTAAAATGGTTTTAATTTAAATAAAAATTTATAATTTGATTCAATTACTATGGAAACAAATCAAATGTCCAAGGACATCAAATCAAAATAAAAGAAGTAAACTGGTTACTAAACATAAAAAATGGCAAGCAATACAATTTTGGCAGAATTAAACTACTTTCTTATTGTTAAACTATACTGTTATATGGAAAATCATTTCTATTTAGATAATAAAGATGAGGAGTTTTTTTCTCTTAAAGGACTAGAAAATATAATTTCAATAGAAAATTTAAGTAATATTACCTCCCATTGTCTGACATGAGTTTATGCAAAATCCTAACACTTATCAAAAAGAGCAAAACTTGTTAACTTGTGTTCTGGATAAAAAGACCGGACCATCTTCAGTCAAGGAACCATGGAATAATCTTTGGTCTCCATGCAATCTAGAATGAGTCATGAGGGAAGCAATACCTCCAGCAGAATTCTACCTTCTAGAAAAATATTCCTTCCTGATTTTTTCCATACTTTCTTATATCCTTCACTAGATTTGACAAGTAATTACTAAAAATCACTCCTACTTAGAAACTGATTGTTTATTTATGCAATATTTACCAACTGTGCACCAAGTCATATCCCTGGAGCTGGGGATATAGCACTGAATGGAATGGTCCAGACCCTTGCCCTTGTGTAGCTTACATTATAGAGAAAAGTGTCACTGGTTACCTGTGGCTTATAAATCATTAGACAAGCTCCCTGACTTGGCCATTGATCAAAAGATTAATTCCTTTCCACTAGAGATGACAAGGGGGTATCACTGAGAGTGACTGTCTTCCTCAGATGTCATGAATGAATCCTAGTTCTCTATTAATGGAAAGAATTAAGAACCTTCGGAGTAATAAGCCACCAATGAGGTGAACATTAAAAATGGTGCCAAGTCTTTTATTTTACAAAGATGATTTTAGTTTTCACTAGCATTAGGATTCTTTTCAGGTACCTGGCACACATAAACCACCCAATTAATATCGTTTGAAGCAGTTTTCACATGAAGAGCAAGCTTTTCTGTGATGGTTCTATTTCAATTTGCTTTGGGATTATTATGTCCATTTGCTTTTTGTTTTGAGTAAGGAAGAAAATAGTGAATTTTAGAAATGTACACATTAGCAAGAATCTATATAAAATGCTATTCAGCAATAACAATTAGAGATAATAATATAAAGATGTGCTGTATCTCAACCAGTTTATGTTTAAAATTTTTATCTCTGGCTAGTAAAAATTATGTCTTACATATGCAGACAAAATCAGAGGAATCCAAAAATAGTGTTTTCCTATTTAACGTTGAAGATGTAGAATGACATAGTTATCTTTTGTATTTTGTTTCAATACATGTCCTAGTAAAATTTCTTATCTACAAATTCAAGGCATACACGTACTATTGAAACTTCATGGTAATTTTATAAATATGCATTTGAAAAGGTGCAAAATTTTAACCTAGAAACACATAACATGTAATTATATAACAGCCATAACTACCATTAAAAAAGTGGGCATTTAACGTTTTAAAATTAGCTGTGCCAAAATATCTGACACATTTATGAAAACCTCTAGTGGTTCCAGTTTTAGAGGTGACATATGATTTATTTCATTGTGTATTTTCTAGCTATTTTGTGAAAATTTTAAAAGTTTTTTTAGAGATAGCATCTTGCTGTGTTGCCTGGGCTGGAGTGCAGTGGTACAATCATAGCTCACTGTAGCCCGGAACTCTTGGTCTCGAGCAGTCCTCCTGCCTCAGCCTCCTGAGTAGCTGAGACTACTGGCAGGCACAACTACACCTGGGTAATTGTGTATTTATTTATTATTTTTTTAGGAATAGCGGTCTCCTTATGTTGCCCAGGCTGGTATCCAATTACTGGCTCCAATTGATCCTCCTGCCTTATTCTCCAGAGTAGAGAGGATTACAAGCATGAGCCACCTGCTTCTGGTCACAAATCAAATGCACTTTTTAGAAAATATTAATGCCAGTATCTCCAGAATAAATTAACTTCACTACTTTACCTACATAAATTAATATAGCATATGTCTATGCAAAACTATGATCATAAATTATATATCTGCACCCCAATAATAGTACCTATGTTCCTAATCTTTATGAATTGTAAATCTCTTATACAAATATTTTAATTAACAAATACACATAAATTATATATGCAATAACTTCTTAACCCAACTCTTATTTTATCCTAACTTATTTTTAAACAGCCTACATTGTGTTAGACTTGAGGCTTTCAGTGATATCTCTAACAACAAATTATCTCTTCATTACCTGAGTTATAATGATTCTCATTATCTATGTTCATATTCTTACAAACCACCAAGGAACCAATCCCTAAATTGAAAATGATTGTTCACCTTCTCTTGTGAGGCCATCGGGATTAATCTCATTAAATTAACAGCCTTATTTATCTGGGTCACAACAAAAATGCCAGCCATTATATTCTAGATATTGTTCATATATCCACCAGTCAGACTCTATCTCTCACTTACCTCTGATCTCCTTCCACTGCATGGTTTGGAATTAAATATCTGTCATCAACAAAATATTCTATATCCTCAGTCCCTTCAGTGTACAATTTATCTTCTTGCTTATACTGGCTATCCATCCTTTGAGAATATCAATTTCCTTTTCTAATTGAGCCTGTAACTCCTTTTTAATCCTTCTCTGGAGATTTATAATCATAATGAATGTTAAGCATGTGGATGCTATCACTGAGGTATATAAATATAATTGATTTTAAAATTTTGCAAAATTTTAAAATTCGTGAAATTTGTTTCTTCACTAATGGCTTTCTAGTAGCCAAAACACTGAGCTTGGAACATACTGGGAAAGTAGTAAACATTTGTTGAATTAATATCTTAACTAATAACTTATGTTCCCTCCTGCTCTTCATGTCTAGACCACTTTACTTCCTCTCTCTTCCCACAAAATTACAGCTTTTTATACGTACTTGCTTTGTGACTATACCGTTAGCTTCCCTTCCATTTTAGTCATATACTGGCCCCTTCATTACTCTCATCATAGTTTGAATAACATAGCACTTGACTTACTGTCATCCTTGTTTGCAACATGGATACTGAATCCAATCTGAAAGTCCAGCCAACACACTAGCCTCACAGTTCCTTCCTCCCTTGGTTCCAACTTTTTTCAAGTCTTGATTTTACATTTTCTACACTGTGAGCACCATTTCTTCTCTCTCCAGCTTGTATACTCTAATCACTCACTGCAACAATTCTTTGATACCAGCAGTATTAGCAATTAATTGTTTATACCTTTTTATTTTTTTGCCCTTGATAATAGGCTTCCTATTCTTTCCTTCTTCCCCTGAGTAGATGCCAAAGTCTTCCTCACATAGTTTCAATTTCCTGCCCCTCTCTTCTTCCACATTTCTTGCCTGTCAAAACCCCAACTCTGGCTAAACCTAATTCTCTGCCTGCTTTGCCTACATCTGTTCAGCTGACCATGGCTATGGAAAAAAATCAGAATCAGGCTGACATGTTTCATTTCATGTTTATAACCTCAACTCACAAGTTGAAAAACTGAATTTTCTCTATCAATTAACTTTCTACAATATGAGATGAGTATTTCATACCTTTCTCCTCAGATCCCTAACATTCTCCCCAGTCACTTTTTTTCTGAGCGACAACATGGATTTTTATTTCACCGAGCAAATAGAAGAAATAGTAGAACATTTTTATTCTTCCACCAAATCCATCAGTGATTTATATTTCCTTTTTCTCTGGGTGTTGGTTGGGTATTTCTTCTGTATTGACTTACCTGGAGCTGGGGAGTCTGGAATAGTCATTCACATGTTTCTAGCTTCAGTTGGAACAGCTGGGGAAAGTTTCTATATGATATCTCACTTCCACACAGTGGCAGAAATGGGCTAGCAGCAAGAAAAAGTAAGCTCCAATTAACAAGAACTTATTCAAACCTTTACTTACTATTGTATCATTGACCAAAGCAAATCACATGGCCAATATTATAGTTCATGTGGGAGTGGAATACTCAAAAGTGTGCATATAGGAAAAGAAACAATGGCGACTTCTATGGACTAAATGTTTGTGTCCCTCCAAAACTCATGTGTTAAAGCCTAAATCCCCCATGGGATGATATCTGAAAGTGAGGCCTTTGGGAATTAATTAGATCATGAAGGTAGAGCCCTCGTGAATGAGATTAGTGCCCTTATGTAGGAAGAGACAAGAGACTTTAATTTCTTTGTTGTCCACCATATCAAAATACAACGAGAAGATGGCCATCTACAAACCAGAAAGTGGGCTTTCACCAGGCACTGGATCTTCTGGCAACCTCATCTTAGATTTTCCAGCCTCCAGAACTGTGAGAAGTAAATGTTCGTTATTTAAATCACCCCATCTGTGGTATTTTTGTTGTAGCAGCCCAAACTGACTAATATAGAAATTGGTACTTAGAAGTGGAGTGCTACTATTTCAAATACCTGAGAATATGGAAGTGTCTTTGGAAGTAGGTAATGGGTAGAGTCTGGAAAGATTTTGAGGTACGTGCTGAAAGAAGATAATATTGCTATGAGGGGACTTTTAAATGTGACTCTGGTAAGAGCTCAGAAAGTAAAGAAGAGAGCTAGAAAGGGTCTCTGTATTAGAGATTACATAAGTGATCATGTAATGTCACCAGAAATATGGACAATAAAGGCTATTCTCATGTGATCTCAGACAAAAATGGTTAATATGTTATTGGACAACAGAGAAAAGGCAGTCTTTGTTAAAAAGTGGCAAGGAACTTTGGTGAATTGTATTCATGTTCTAGTATTTTGTGGAAGGTAGAATTTGCAAGCAACACATGTGGATATTAGCTAAAAAAGTTTCTATGTATAGTTTTAAAGGATCAGCTTGGTTCCTCCTGACTGCTTATAGTAAAGTGTGATGAGCAAAAGGAATTGAAGAGAAAGAAGGAATCACTAAGCAAAAAGGAACCAAAACTTAAAGATTTGGAAAATTCTTAGCCTATCCAAGTTGCAGGGAACACAAAGCGTGTGGCCAGGCTACCATTTCATAAGAAGATTAGTATGAATGTGATCCAAGAACCTAATCAGACATCTCAACAGAAGCCAGGTATAGAGATGGAAATACACCACAGAAATACTGGCACCAAAATGGAATAAAGTGAAGAAAAGTTGTTGGACTTCTTAGACCCTATAGCACTGGACAGTAGAACTATTCAACTGCAAACACATGTTATTCTTCAAGACAAGAGAAGAATGACCCTCAAGTCATTTTCAGAGTTTATCAGGGCTGCCATTCTCACCAAAGGCCCAGAGTACATGGGCCTGGGGGACAGGGCTGACTCTATCTCTACTTTAAAGGGCAAGACCAATATGTGAACCCACCAATGGATAGGGTAATATTCTTGGTTCCAATAGGCTATACAGAGCCTGTCTTGAGCCATGGAGTCATGACCCCCACTTGGCAGAGCTACTGGGGCCTGTGTTCCTTGCCTAGCAGTGCTACACAGGCAAAACTTCCATCCCACTGGGTCCAGAGGCAGAGCATCATCAATTCAGGAGGATTATTGTTGAGGCTTAAGATCTGGTAGAGTTTGCCTTGTTAGGTTTTGGAGTTTCTTGAGACCTGACACATCTATCTTTCTTCTGACTTCTCCATTTTGGAATGGAAATATTTGTCCTATGCCTTATCCTATCACTTTATTTTGGAAGTACATAAATGGTTTCATGTGTTCATAGGGAGAGAGGAATTTTAGCTCATAATAAACAATACCTCAAGATTCAACCATATATAATTTAGATAATATTTAGATAAGGCTTTGAACTTTAGATTTGATACAATATTAGGTACAGCAATTCTGTTGGCATGGAATTAATGTACATTTTATTGTGAGAAGGACATGAATTGTGGGGGCCCAGGAATGGAGTGCTATGGGCTATATGTTTGTGTCCTTCCAAAGTTCATATATTGAAGCTTAAATTCTCAATGTAATAGTCTTTGAAGGTGGATCCATTAGGAGGTGATTTGGTCATGAGGATGGAGACTTCTTGAATGGGAGTTGTGCCTTTATAAAAAGAGACATGAGATGGTGAAACCCCATGTCTACTAAAAATACAAAAACAAATTAGCCAGGTATGGGGGTGTGCACCTATAATCCCAGCTACTCAGGAGGCTGAGGCAGGAGAATCGCTTGAACCCAGGAGGTGGATGTTGCAGTGAACAGAGATCATGATGTTGCCCTCCAGCCCAGGCAACAGAGCAAAACTCTGTCTCAAAAAAAAAAAAAAAAAAAAAAAAAAAAAAAAAGAAAAGAAAAGACACGAAAGACTTTGCTTCTTTCTTCTTTGTTCTCTGCCACATGAACATACTATAAGACAGTGTATTAGCATGCTTTAGAGGGACAGGACTAATAGGATATATATATATGTATGTGTGTGTGTATAAGTATATATATCATTTTATGTATATATGTATGTATCTGTATATATATACATGTCTTTCATATATATGTGTGTATATATACACATATATATATATACAAGTATATATATATGGGAGTTTATTAAGTATTAACTTACACAATCACAGGGTCCCACAATAGACTGTCTGCAAGCTTCAGGAGCAAGGAGAGCCAATCTGGGTCTCAAAACTTAAGAACGTGGAATCCGTTGTTTAAGGGCAGGAAGCATCCAGCATGGAAGAAAGATGTAGGCTGGGAGGCTAGGCCAGTCTCAACTTTTCATGTTTTTCTGCCTGCTTTATACTTGCTGGCAGCTGATTAGATGGTGCCCACCAGATTAAGGGTGAGTCTGCCTTCCCCAGTCCACTGACTCAAATGTTAATCTCGTAGTATTAACCATCAGACAGTCATTTGCAAAGCAGGAATTGTGCACTTGCTAAACATTAGATCTGATCGCAACTTAATCTTGGATTTCCCAGCCTCCAGAACTGTGAGAAATAAGTGTTTATTATTTTAGCCACCCAGATCCTAATATATTTGTTACAGCAGCCCAAACTGACTAAGATAGCAACCATTTTGCAAACAATACACCTTCTTTCTAGCCCTTTATTTCTCTTATAATCACTTTCTTGCAAATATAAATGTAGTATTGTAGGTATATTTTTACCATATTTTATATGACAGAATTGATGCTTTTTCAGTTGAGCTAAGTACTTAAATACAACTTTTCACATCATTTCTAGGAGAAAAGTTGACCTGACTTGTTGTCTTAATTTTTATACATAGATTGTTGGGGAAATATTTTTTTCTTTTTTTCTTCTTCTTTTTTTTTTGAGACAGAGTCTTTCTCTGTCACCCGGACTGGAGTGCAGTGGCACCATCTCGGCTCACTGCAACTTCTGCCTCCCGGGTTCAAGCAATTCTCCTGCATCAGCCTCCTGAGCAGCTGGAACTACAGGCGCATGCCACCATGCCCAGCTAATTTTTGTATTTTTAGTAGAGACTGTGTTTCACCATCTTGGCCAGGTTGGTCTTGAACTACTGACGTCGTGATCCACCCGCCTTGGCCTCCCAAAGTGCTGGGATTATAGGCGTGAGCCACCGCACCCGGCCTGTTGGGGAAATTTTTGCAAATTGATAGTTAGAATGATTTTAGATTAAGCATATTTCTCTGCTCTATATATTTTAGATTATTCTTATTACTCTTTTATATCTCTTTATTTTGAATTTGTTTAAAACTAAGAATAAATTTTAAAATGATAGTTTCTGAGTACTCTTCACCCAAATTTTCCCAGTGATAATATTTTACCTAACCATTGCATATTGTCAAAATTAGGAAATTTTACATTGGTACAATATTATTAACTCAAACTCAGACCTCAATCATATTTCAACAATTTCTACATGAGGTTTTTTGGTATGTTGTGTGTATAGTTCTACAAAATTGTATCACGTGTAGATTAGAGCAACCAGTGCAGCCAACACCATAATCAGGATACAGATTGGTCCTCAACCATTTAAAAACTCCTTCATGTTACCCCTTAATTATCATAATCTCCCCCAACTCTTAACTCTTGGCAACCCCTGATCTGTTCTCGATCACTGTCATTGTCAAATCAAAATTATTATATTAATAGAATCATATAGTATGTGACCATCTGAAATTTGCTTTTTTTCATTTAGCATAATATCCTTGAGATTTATTCAACTATTGTGTATATCAATAGTTCCTTCCTTTTTATCGCTGAAGAATAGTCCATTGTCTATATACATCACAGTTTATTTATTCACTCCTTGAAGGATAGCTGGCATATTTCCAGTTTGGGAATATTACAAAGCTGTAATGAGCATTTACATATAGGTTTTGTTTGAAGATGAGTCTTCATTTCTCTAGAATATGTGCCCATGAATACAGGTGCTGGGTTGTATGTTGAATATATGTTTAACATTATTTTTTAAAGTGCAAATTGTTTTTCTAGTCTGTGGTGTTTTACACAATGTTGGCAATAATGAGAAATCCCATTTCTCTGCATTCTATCAGCATTTATTACTATCAGTATTTCTTATCTTCTCCATTCTAACATGTGGTGGTATCTCATAATGGTTTTAATTGGTATTTCTACCATGGCTAATAATGTTAGACATTTTTTATATACTTACTTGCCATCTATATGTCTTTTTTGGTGAAGTAACTTTAATTTTTGGCCTATTTTCTAATTGGGTGGTTTGTTTTCTTAACTGTTTAGTTTCTGTTGAAATGCCCTGTGTATTCTGAATATACATCCTTTGTTAGGTCAAGGACACTTTTTTTGGCTTGTAAATTTCTAATTTTTCCAACACCATATGATGCAAATTTGTAAGCAAAAATAAAACAAAGTACCTAATTTTTGAGAAAGGCACAGAAACAATTACCTTGAGGAAAGAAAAAATCAGTAGTCTATGTGGATCTGCTTCTGGTTCTCTATTCTATTCTACTGATCGATGTACAGTCTTTCACAAATATCATATAGTTTTGATTACTGTAACCATATAGTAAGTCTTAAAGTCAGATAGTGTGATTCCTTCAGCAATTTTTCTTTTTCTTTCAAAATCGTTTTGACTGTTCTATTTTCCTTGTCTTGCCAGTCCTATTTTCCCCTAATCTAAAAATTACTTTAACCTGCCTTCGCTGATCATCAATTGCTATATTCGTTTTCTAGCATTTTTTTTATTTTTGATTCTCAGTAGTATCTAATTTATTCCTCTTACTTACTCATGCTAACTTCTCAGAATTAATTTCCCTCTAGACTCTTCTCCAGCAATCCATCTATAGTTTTCCCTTCAAATGTGAGTTGGGGACTATTGTTTTCTAAGAAATATTCCTGTCTAACCTCAAACTCTTAATAGCTTAATAACTTAATAACTTAATAGCTTAATAACTTTTTTTTTTCTTATTAGGGTCAAACTGTGAGTTTTTACGACTTTAAGCACACACAAAGATAAACAGACACACAAATGAATTTCTGCATATAATTCAAAATTTAAAAATTAAAACAAACGATAAAGGAAGTGTGTAACAAATCCCATCAAAATATGACTTCTCATGAAGACCCCATTGATGCTACTCTATTTGCTCGTATTTGGAATATGAAATTCTTTTTAAAAATTCTCTCTCTCACTCTCTAATTCTCTTTGTTTTTGTCTTTGCCTTTGACGACCTCCCCAATCTGATGCAGATGCTTTGCTGGTGGCTTAGGAATATGCATTATCTTTTTATTGAGTAATCCAACACTAGCTTTTATGAGTAATTTGTTCTATGTCATTAAGCATTCACATTTCTGCTCTAGTTCTCTTTATCTTTGCTGTCTCTCTGCCATGTGACAGTCACCTGATTTGTCTCTCTCTTTTAAAATACTCCATGGAGCCCCTAATCTGATGCCATATTATTTTATTCTCTGTCTCACAGTTTACCTTATAATTTATTCTTAAATATTTTTCCCTTTTCAAAATAAATGTATTTTATACATATATTTCTGTTACATTTTTTGCCAAAGATTGCAAACAGTTAAATTACTTCTCCAAGACTCCTCTCTTTTTAAAAAGGTACATATCCCTCAGTGCCTGAACTTAACTAATTAGTCCCTCAGAACTTCTTTTTGTTATTATATTGTTTGATAGGGTCTCTTTGACCTTGTGTTTGCACACCTAAACTGAATGTGAACTAAATAATTCTGAGTACTTTTTGAAACTTTCTCTTTACAGACAGTAGGGTATTATTTAGAAGACAGAGCAATAAGATTGTTCATATTGAATGAAAATAATGCATACAGTTATTTATCATTTTAAGGAGCAAAGGTACTAGTTAGCTACAATAGTTTTTTTTTTTTTTTTTTTTTTTTTTTTTTTTTTTTTTTTTTGAGACGGAGTCTCTCTCTGTCACCAGGCTGGAGTTTAGTAGTGTGATCTCGGCTCACTGCAAGCTCTGTCTCCCGGGTTCAAGTGATTCTCATGCCTCAGCCTCCCGAGTAGCTAGGACTACAGGTGTGCCACCACGCCCAGCTAATTTTTGTATTTTTAGTAGAGATGGCATTTCACCATTTTTGGCCAGATGGGCTCGATCTCTTGACCTCATGATCCACCTGCCTCGGCATCCCAAAGTGCTGGGATTACAGGCATGAGCCACTGTGCTCGGCCTACAATAGTTCTTTTTAACGTGCATTTTTTACTCATCCAACATGGCAAATCTCTAATAAATTAAAAACATTTTGCCAAACATATCACAACCCTTCACCTTCAAATGTACATTTGTTGGTATTGTGAGGTCTTTGGTACTCAACCTTGATCATCAAAGCAAATAAGTTTTGACTGTAGGACTGACAGAATATTCTCACTGAATATTTAACTCCTAAATTATTTACCATGCCTTCATAGGCCTTTATTTTGATTGCATAATGAGGTGTATGAAAGCACATTTTAGTCTGACAAAATTAAATCCACACAAAAACTATGTACAAAGTACAGTATGTAGGTTCAACTATGTGAACCTACATACTGGTGAGGAATTATGAAGCAGAATATGCAGGTTATTTTCTAAAATGAACATTAATCGAAATAACTTCTTTCTGCTCCTTTGGCAAATCTTTCATGAATAACTATACTTCAGTGAGTACAATTCTTACACGTGTGAACAAAATGTAGCCTTTTTCAGATGACAGAAAAATCTATAATGTAGGATCAGAAGTAACTGCAGCTTCCTTCACTGCATATATCTGTAGTTAGGTGACATGAACTGACACATATTTCTTATTCATGAGTTCTACAGCATGAGAAGGAGGATTCACCTGAATATTAAACTGTTATAAACTGTTAATATATTCTAGCTAGAATTAATTAAGCTGGTCACATTATTTCAAAGAAAAGGTTCATGCAACGTCTGCTTCATACATATCAATGCTTCTCATTTGGATTCCAGTTCCTGTGGCCCGCAGCAGTCTTTGCAAATGTATCTTTATTTTTCTTTATTCTTCTAAGAATTAAGAAAAACGAGATTTGGAAAAAAACAACCCTCAAACTTTCAAGTGACCTTTTTCTGTTCACATAGTTACAGACGTTTTTCTGTAACATGTATGAGATTTTGAGGGGCAGATATGCACAGTCTCACATCTCATGTTTAAGCCTTTTCTTCTTCTTTGATTGTTTCAATTGGAATAAGAATACAGGTCACACCGCCCTTTAACAATGGAGTCTCCTGTTTAAAAGTTGTGTGGGGCATTGTGCTAACATCAGTAGCTTCTAGATTGCCTTTGTACTTTAAGATTATTTTACACATATTATTTAGAACAGCCATAGTTCCCTTCTTTCTTTCCTTCCTTCCTTCCTTCCTTCCTCCTTCCTTCCTTCCTTCCCTCCCTCCCTCCCTCCCTCCCTCCTTCCTTCCTTCTTCCT
>NW_016817730.1:317531-342211 GCF_001698545.2 Rhinopithecus bieti
CCTCCCTTCCTCCCTCCTTGCCTCCTGCCTCCCTCCCTCTTTTTTTTTCTTTTCTTTTCTTTTCTTTTCTTTTCTTTTCTTTTCTTTTCTTTTCTTTTCTTTTTTTTCCCCTCAAGACAAGGTCTTGCTCTATCACCCAGACTGGAGTGCAGTGGCGTGATCACGGCTCACTGCAGTCTCAAACTCCCAGGCTCAAGTGATCCTCCCATATTAACCTTCTGAGTAGCTGGGACCACAGGCCTGTGCCAACGTGCCCTGCTAATTTTGGGGGACCTTGAAGGTAGAGACAGTGTCTCTCTATTATGTTGCCCAGGCTGGTCTTGAATTCCTGTGCTTAAGTGATCTTCTGCCTTCGCCTCCCAAAGTGTTGGGATTACAGGTGTGAGCCACCACCCCTAGCCTGACAGTTTTTTTTTTAATAATACATTTAGCATAAATTGATTAATATTTATTCTCTGAAACATTTTTAGTTTGATAAGCAAGATTTTTAAAATACCATTCCGATATACAAACCTTCAAGGCTTAGGAGTCAAGTTCTCCTATTTGAAATTCAAGATTTCATAGTTTAGGAATGATTTAAACCCTGATTAAGTAAGGAAATTGAGGAAAATTTTAGGAAGTATAAAATGTACTTTCCTTCATGTTTATAAAAGCCTGTAGCATTTAAAATTTGTTTATCATAATAATACAAAATAAACTTTCAAATAGAAATGTCAATTATAATAAACTAAATTTTAAAATTCATCTAGGAATAGCAAAAGTTATAGCGTATGCATGAATTTAGAGTCTAATAGTAGCATATCTCTTAAAAGTAGAGAAACATTCAAGATCAAGACAACAACAAAGCAGAGCCTGCCATGATTTCTCCTGTTCTCAATTTAAATAGTTATACAATATACAAAAGACAAAAGCACACAAAACAGAAAATATGAATAAGAGGCAAAGAATGCCTGAGCCAGGCTTAATTCCCACTTCATTTGATTTATTTATATTCTCTTCTTTCCAGAAAAGATTTAAACCAGTTTACAAAGATAAACAAAATATGACAAAAGAGTATAAATTAAAGTTGGAAGAAATAAAGGATAAACACTGAGGAGATAAATCAAGCCAGGAATATGCCAAAATGCATTCTATAATAACTCACTGACTGATGTTGAGTCACACATTCATATTTAAGCTTTCGAATAGCCAAGGAAAAGACATAGTTATTTTCATTTGTATAACTGAGGATGTTTTGAGATTTGCTAAAACCAAATATTAAAAACAAAGACACACAACTATATTGGCACTAAGGAAGGATTTTAACTGATGAAGTTCATCAAAGAACATAGGCAGGTGCATTAAATGATGTTATCAAGAATATCCTTGTAATGGTTGTAATGATGAGTTTCATAGAGTGGCTGTTCATGATAAATTAATATATTCTAAGAATATTACTTACGGGCATCCATTCAGGGATGATCTAAAGGATTACCAGTTGGAGGTACAAGGATACTCTTCAGAAAATTGTTTTGAATCAGCTTTAGACTACAGATAATTGAAGGAAAACTGAATATAAGGAGAACACAAAAAGGCATTGAAAACAAATTAAAAGCATAGCTGATATTGAAGAAAATTGAAATAGTGATATGGAGGACATATTTTAAAGGGCATGAGATAATGCAGAAATACATAAAAATATAATAAGGAAAATAGAGAATAATCATCAAGCTTCAGAAAACAAGGAGAGGTTTATAGACATTTTTGGTCATCAAAGACAATTGTAACCATACATGGAATGCTATGCCTTCCATATTTTCTATTGAAAGCATGTAAATAAAATAATAAAATTAGATCAACACTGAAAAATAAGATGCTGAAAATGTGCATGCTAAAAACTAATGACTATCCAATTTATAAATCTTCACATGCAAGATTAAATTTGTCTGAAGAGACCGTAGAAAAGATTCCTCACTGGGCCAACACACAGACATACTCAAATTTGAAAGAGGCAGAACTAAATTAAAGATAGACTCTGGAATAGTTTTCCTTAGATCAATCCCTAATGCTAAGTTGGGAACCACAGAATGATAGATCCCGGAACCCATTCTAACCATGGATGGATGGCTAAGAAATATAAGGCATACTGTCCTTGGTAGATCCATTTAAAGATAATTTGGACTTCATAGAAATAACCAATTGCTGAAATGTGGGTGTCAAACCTTTGGCAAGATGAGAAAGCTGCCTGTCAAAAGGCTAGGTTAGCTGTAGCTTTATTCTCTTTTCTAATGTGTAAGAAGAATTGTAAAACAAGTTTCAATCACCAGATATCTTAAAATCTCAGCCCTTTTGGAATAAAACTAACAAACTAGACAGATAAACACATAATTTTAGAAACCTTCCCAAAGAAAGAAAATGATATAGAACACATATAATTGCTTTCTACTAAGCATGAACAAAGTAAGAAATGTTACATATATGATGAAAAGGACCAGGAGTTCAAAAGAAGCACACTGTGAAGAATCAGCATAAAGGTCTTTCTGTGAATATTTCTTCAAGAAAGGAATGTGTAAAACTATATTTTTATTTCCCCAAAACTTAGAAAATTTATTTAATACTTCATATGGGAACAATCTGAAATAAAGATTACTTTAAATAAAATCAAAATATCTGAATATTCAGAGAAAACAAGAAACACATACTGAAAACAAGCAAAACAATAAATATTTTGACATCCAAAGGAAAATTATAAAGAGTAAATAGTTTGAGGGCCATTTAGGAAAAGGAGAAAACCTTACAGAAGTAAAAGTATATAAAAAAGTAATATGTCAAAAAAGTTTCTCCGAGCTAAAGAAACATTTAGGTCTTGGGACACAAATGTATTCCACAATACTTAGAAAAATTAGGGTAAAAAAGTTTATACACACAGAGACACAAACGTGCACACATACATCATGGTGAATTTGGAAATTTTAAAAAATGAAATTGAGAAATCAATTTAAGGAAAATTTAAAAAAATATTTAAAATTATTAGCGTTCTGAAATGAATGTTTTTCATAAAGTTTATCAGAATTTTTTACTATGTAAAATATTAACAAACTTTCAGGTAGAAGTTTTATAAGGGAGAAATTATAATTCAAGAATTCCATATCCATAAAACTGACCCTAAATTATCAGGTTAAAAAGGCATCCTTTACATAAAAAAAATTAAAAAGTACTCAAAGCAATTCATTAAATGAACCAAAAGATTGTATGCAATGATGAAGAAAGGGCGATGTCATGAAAAGGGTGAATTGTGGAATCTGTAAAATAGAATAAATGCCTAAATGAATGTTGTCAGCAAACAAATCACATGCAATAGATATAGATAGATATAATACACATACCACAAAATTTATTCATTTAAAGTTTACAATTCAGTATTTTTAGTACATTCAGAGAATTGTGCAACCATTGCTATAATTCAATGTTAGAAAACTTTTATCACACTAAAAAAAGGCTCCACACTAATGAAGAGTCACTCCTAATTTTTTTTTTTTTTTTTTTTTTTTTTTTTTTAGACAGAGTCTCACTCTGTTGCCAGGCTGGAGTGCTGTGGTGCAATCTTCGCTCCTTAAAACCACTAATCTACTTTCCATTTTATAGATTTGCCTATTCTGAGCATTTTATATAAATGGAATCATAAAATATGTGACCTTTGGTGACTGGTTTCTTTTATAATATTTTGAAAGTTCATCAGTGTTATAGTATGTATCAATAGCTTATCCATTTTTATTGCCAAATACTGTTGTATCAGATAGACATACGACATTTATCTATCCATTCATTTGAAACATTTCTACTTTTTGGTTATTATGAATTATGAAATATTTATGTACATGTTTTTGTTTGGACATATGTTTTCTCTTTTAATTTTTATTTTACTTTAAGTTCTGGGAGACACGTACAGAATGTGCAGGTTTGTTACATAAGTATACATGTGTCATGGTGGTTTGCTGCACCTATCAACCTGTCATCTAGGTTTTAAGTCCTGTGTGCATTAGGTTGGACATATGTTTTCATTACTGTTGGGTATATAACTAGGAGCTGAATTGGTGTGTCCCACAGTGACTGTAGGTTAATGTCTACAAGAGCTATAAACTGTTCTCTATAGTGCCATTTTTATTCCTATCATCTGTCTATGAGAAATTCCCATTTCTCCACATTGCTGCTAACACTTGTTATTATCTAGTTTTTAAAATATTATGATTATTAGTATAGCTGTCTTAGTAGCTGTGAAGTTATAAAACATTGTGATTTTAATTTGCATTTTCCTGATAGCAATTCATTAAATGTTGTGTTTTTCATTCACATATTATTCATGTGCATGTTTTCTTTGAATGTCTATTAATATTCATTGCCCATTTTAAATTCATTTATTTAACTTTTACTCAGTTGTAAGACTTCTTTACATATTTCTTTTATTTCTTTATATATTAGGCAAATAATTTTCAAAATTTTTCCTATTTTGTGCTCGTCTGTTTTGTTGGTATAATATGCAGCATGAATGCTTTTAATTTTGATTAAGTCTGATTTATCAATTCTTCAAAGGAGAAATTTATAATTTCTTCATTGCTTGTACTTTGGGTGTTGCATCTAAGAAGTCATTACCAAACACAAGATAATAAGCATTTACTCTTATTTTTCTTATGTTTTCTTCCAGGAGTTTTATGATTTTGACCTTTAAATTTAGGTCTATGATCCATTTTGAGTTAATTTTGGTCTATGGTATGAAGAGAGTTCAACTATATTCTTTTTCATGTCGATGTTCACTTGTTCAAACTTTGGTTGAAAATACATGTGATGAAAATGCTATTCTATCCTTGACTTGTTGGGGTACCCTTGTTGAAAATCAATTAACTATAAATGTAAGAGTTTATTTTTAGATTCTCAGTTCTATCAGATTGATCTACATGTCTATCCTTATAATAGTACCACACTGTCTTAATTACTGTAGCAAGTTATAGTAAGTTTTGAAATCAGGATTTCAAAAACTTATAGTAAGTTTTGAAATCAGGATTTTCCAACTTTGTTCTTTTTCAAGATCACTTTAATCTGGATCTCTTGAATTTCCATATTATTAGCTATAGGTCTACTCAGATGTTCTATTTCATGATTAATTAAGGTAGTTTTGTGTTTCTAGGAATTTGTTCATTTCATCCACACTATCCAATACATTGGCATATAATTATTCACACTACTCTTTTATAATCATTGTTATTTCTGTAGAATCAACAGTAATAGCCCTATTTTCATTTCTGAATTTAGTAATTTGAGTTTTTTCTCTTTTTTCTTAGTTCATCTAGATAAAAATTTGTAAATTTTGTTGACCTTTTAAAATAACCAATTTTTGGTTTTATTGATTTTTTTTTTTTTTTTTTGAGATGGAGTTTCACTCATAGGCCAGGCAACGATCTCGGCTCACTGCAATCTCTGCCTCCCAGGTTCAAGCGATTCTCCTACCTCAGCTTCCTGACTAGCTGGGATTATGCATTCACCACCACGCCTGGCTAATTTTTGTATTATTAGTAGAGACGGGGGTTTCTCCATATTGGTCAGGCTGGTCTTGAACTCCTGACCTCAGGTGATCCGCCCACCTTGGCCTCCCAAAGAGCTGTGATTCCAGGCATAAGCCACCATGTCAGGCCTTTGTTGATTTTTTAAATTGTTTTTCTGTTCTCTCTTGTTTATCTCTGCTCTCATCTTTATTATTTCTTTCCTTCTGTTACCTTTTCATTTAGTTTATTCTTATAGTTCCTTAAGTTGTAAAGGCAGATTGATGATTTGAGATCTTCCTCAAATTTTTTTCTTTATTTTTGAGGCAGAGTCTCACTCTGTCGCCCAGGCTGGAGTGCAGTGGCGTAATCACAGCTCACTGTAACCTCCACCTCCCAGGTTCAAGCGATTCTCCTGCCTCAGCCTCCCGAGTAGCTGGGATTACAGGTGTATACCACGACGGCTGGCTAATTGTTATATTTTTGGTAGAGACAGGGTTTCACCATGTTGGCCAGACTGGTGTCAAACTCCTGACCCCAAGTGATCCTTCTACCTTGGCCTCCCAAATTGCTAGGATTACAGGCATGAGCCACCATGCCCGGCCTTCCTTGATTTTTAACGTATACATGTGTATAATTTTTCCCCTTAGCATGGCTTTCATTGTATTCCAAAAGTTTTGGTATGTTGCGTTTCTGTTTTCATTCATCTCTAAGTACGTTTACATTTGCCTTGTAATTTCTTCTTTGATCCATTGATTGTTAATTGTGTTAATTTCCAACGATTTCTAAATTTTCCAGTTTTTCTCTTGTTATTAATTTCTAACTTCATCTCGTTGTAGTCAGAGAAGATACTTTGTATCTTTTAAATCTACTTAATTTGTGGCCTAAAACATGGCCTATCCTGGAAAATGTACCATGTCTACTTAAGAAGAATATGTATGTAGCTGCTGGTATATAGAATGCTCTGTTTGTTAGATCCAGTTGCTTTATTATGATGTTTACGTTCTCGTCTCATACTTATCTTTTCTCTGATGATTCTGTCCATTATTGAGATGCAGGGCACTGAAGCCTCTAACTAATATTGCAGAACTATTTCTCCATTCAATTTTGTTAGTTTTTGCTGTTCAGACCATTGATGGTCTGTTATTCAGTGTGTAAATGTTTACAATTATTCTATCTTCTTGCAATATTGAAATGCTTACTAATATATGGGGACCTGCTTTCTCTCTGATTAACTTTTAAAATTAACATCTATTTCGTCTGCTGGGAAAGCCATCATTATTTCTTAATTATTTGCATGAACTTTTTTCTTTTTTTCACTTTCTGTCTACTTGAGATTTTGGATCTAAACTGAATCCCTTGCAAACAGGATATAGTTAGATCATGATTTTTAATCCATCCTGCTAATCTGTGTCTTTTCACTGGAGAGTTTAATCCATTTAATTTAAATTAATTACTGATGAAGAAGCACTTCTGTTTTATTGCTGTTTCTTTTCCATATACCTTATAGATATTCTTTTCTTTATTTCCAGCATTGCTGTCTTCTTTTGTGTTTAATTGACTTTTTTAGTAGTGAAATGTTTTAATTATTTCCTTTGTGTGTATTTTATAGCATTTTCTTTGTGGTTACCATAGAGATTACTTTTAACATCCTAAAGCTATAGCACTATAATTTGAATTTATACCAGCTTAACTTCTGTTGTGATTTTCTAAATTTTTGTCTTAAAGTCTCTTTTTGGTAAGTGGCCATAAGCCAAGACAGCCACTCCCTAGGAAAGCCCTGACTGGGAGGAGCGTTAGATTCAGATTGCCAGTAAGGAGAGATGCAGAGGAGGCAGCACAACAAAGCCCAGTAGATAACCAGAAGCAGTTTTATTATTTGTCTCACAACAGAGAACAGCATGTCTTGCTGAGCCAACCAGAAGAGGAAAGCCATCCAGGACACACACTCAACCAGTGGGAGGGGAGCAAAAGAGAGATTTAAAAAAACCTATGAGCCAAAGCCCTTATTGGGGGCCAGAGTGTGACCCAGTTGGATTTTCTGCAAGGAATTCTATTGATGGGTTTAGAGCAAGTAGGCACAAGTTCCGTGGAGTCTGTGACTGAGAGGTGGTTGCCTTGGCATGTCTTGGCAGTCCACGTGGTATATGGGAGTCAGTGGGTCAGCTAGGTTATATCTAGGTGTCCCATGGGCAGGTGGTTGTCAGGAGGTGGTTGTAGAAACTCCTCCCAGTTCCTCAAGCTGGATCAACCACCTGGAGGAATTGGGAGGAGGTAGAGAACTGGACACCATGCAAAGGGTGACCAAGCCCTGCTTCTGGTGTGATAAAATTAAGCGTATATTCAAAAAGGATGCCAAAGCAACATAAAATGATGAGCTCACAACTTTGAAGAGCATGCAAAAACTGCCCCTTTGCAGGTCTATTCCCACCTTTTTCAGTTGCTGATGTTCCAAAATTATTTCTTTACATATAATGTACCAAAAACATAAACTAACAATTATTTTAAATGGATTGGTCTCTTACATTATTCAGAAAACATAATGTGGAGTTACAAACTAAAGTTAAAATAAGACTAGCTTTTTGACTCTTTTTTAATGTGTCAATATCTTAAATTATGTAGAAAACAGCGAATTACAAACTATTGCTACTATAACATTAGCTTTTGTAATTGCCCATGTACTTAGCAGTAATGAAATCTTTATTTCTTAATGTGGCTTTGAGTTACTGTCCAGCATCTTGTCATTTTATCCTGCAGGACTCTCTTGTACATTTCTCTCATGGCAGATCTAGTGGTAATAAACCACCTTAATTTTTGTATATCTGGGAATGTCATAATTTTCCTTATTTTGAAGGGTAATTTTGGGATATATAAGGTATGGTTGACAGTTTTTGTTTTTCCTTTTAGCTCTTTGAATATTTTACATCACTGCCTTCTGGCCTCCATAGTTTTTGATGAGAATCTGATGGTAATCTCATTGAGGATCACTTGCATGAAACCAGTTGCTTATTTCTTACAATTTTCAAAGTTCCGTCTTTGGCTTTCAAAAATTTGAATGTAATATGTCTCAGTCTCTGATTTCATCTTACTTGAAGGTCTTTGTACTTCTTGGGTGTTTATATTCCTGTCTTTCACTACATGTGGTGTCATAAATTTGTGTAATATAGTCACCACTTTAGTATCCACCTTTAGGCTTGGTGTAAGTTGTGTGAAACCAGTTGTATCCAGTCACCTTTAGCCTAGTTAAAACTTCCTTTCCCTGCATAGTTGTTTAGATATAGCCTGTTTGTTCTTCATCCCAGTGACCCAAACCCTAACACACCTCATAGTTGGTTAGTATAATATGACCCAGTGATGAACAACAGAGTCATCTAAATAAGTTTATTCATTTATATGTGTTTTCTTAAGCTAGAAAATTTACAACCTTCACAGGAAGCCCTAAGGAATAATAAGCATGGATTACACAGGTACTCTTCCTCTTTCCTGTTCCTCACCCTCTGGTTGAGCTTCCTGATGCCTTTGGAATTCCAGTCGGCCTCCCACCAGTACCTCTAACCTGTCTGAAACCTGTGAGTTATAAATTTCTTGTTTCATGCGTTTTGGTTTCACTTCCTCTTTGTCTCACGTGACACACACACCGCTAAAACTAATCTTCCTCCCATTTAGGTCTTTTCTAGAAGAGTGGCTGTTTTGGTTTATCAGTGCCCTCCAAAAAAGACAAGGCCAAATTAAAAGAAACTATAATGATGGAAATCTCATGTGGAAAGTTTTCAGCCATTATTTCTTCAAATATCTCTCCTACCCTTTCTCGCTTTCTTTTCCTTACAGTATTCCCACAATACTTGTCTGCTTGTTGATGTCTCAGAGATCTCATAGGCTCTGTTTAATATTTTCTTCAATCTTTTTCTATTTCAAATTTTACAATTTCCAACACCCTATCTTCAAGTTTGTTTCCTCTGCCTGCTCAAATATGCCTTTGAATCCCTTTAGTTAATTTTTCCTTTCAGTTGTTACATGTTTCAGCTCCACATTTCTTTTTGGATTTTCTATCTCTTTTTGATATTTCCATTGTGTTCAACATTGTTTTTTGTTTATTCTTTTTTTGCTGTCTCCACTTCTTCTTTTAGTTATTCGACAGTCTTTAATACAGTTATTTTAAAGTGCTTGTCTAGTAGATCTGACAGCAAGTCTTTTTAGGGACAATTTCTGTTGATGTATTTATTTTTCTTTGAATGGACCATACTTTTCTCTTCCTTTGTAGGCTTTGTGATTTTTTGTTGTTGAGAACTAGATATTTGGATCTAATAATGTGGTAACTCCGGTAATCAGATTTTTCTCTTTCTTCCCAGGGTTTGCTGTGGTTTTTTAAAAATTATTTTCATTTATTGTTTTTGTTTTCCTATTGTTGTAGGCAGTCTGTGTGCCAAGAGTTAGCCTGAGGTGTAAATTTAAGGTCTCTTCTGGTCTATTCTGAGCCTGTACCTTTCAGTTGACAGGTGTGGTCCCTTTCTAATTTTCCTCACGTATGCAGTTGCTTTTGAATGTTCTAAATGTCTTTAATATCTGATGCTCAAGAGGGGAAAAGAGAAAAGTGAAGTGATGGGAAAATGATACTGGCCTTTTAAATGCCCTAGAAGTTATTGTGGCTGGGGGGGGAGGGCTTGCAATAATGTGGGGAGGTACAAAAACAATAGCCAGCCACTTCTTTCTTTGCACTTCTGTGATCAGAAGCAGCAATCAGTAATCAGAGGACAAATCCCTGGTATTTTGGGAATCGGCTTCTTTTTTCTCATTCTGACTCCCGTAAGCTATGGACAAGCTGCTCCAGGAACATGTGCACTGCCATCTGCTATGGGGACAGGGATAGGTAGCTACTATTATGTTAAGAGCCGAAATTGACCAAAATTAAGTGCAGTTTATTATCCAAGCTCTCCAGAGTTCCAAAATAGTTATATTGGTCAGATTCTTCTAGTGCAATTACAATTGTTGTTTAGGTGGGAAGAAAGATTCCTGGTGCTTCTTTTTCTGCCATCTCTCCAAAATTTCCTCTCCAATTGATATTTGTATGTTGCTCATGTATCCTGTCAACTTGTTGAACCTGTTTATTAGTTTTGACAGTTTTATGTATATTAGAGTTTTCTACATACAAGATCGTGGAATCTGCAAATAGAGAATTTTGCTTCTTTCTTTTCTGTCTAGATACCTTTTATTTCTTTTTCTTGCTCATTTTCCCCAGCTGAAACATGTAGCACAGTGCTGAATAGAAGTGATTAGATCGGCCATCTTTGTCTTGCTCCTTATTTTAGGTTGAAAACTTTCATCTTTCATTATTAAATATGTTGTTAGCTATTTTTTTATCAGATTAAGAAAGCTGTCTTCTAACCCTAGTTTTTTTTTTTTTTTTTTTTTTTTTTTTTCATGAAAGGGTGCTGGATTTTGATATATGCTTTTTCAGGGTCACTTAAAATTATTGTGTGGTATTATTCTTCATTTTATTTAAGTGTTTTATATGTTAATTTTTAATTGTTAACACATCCTTGCATTTCTAGTGAAAATCTCACTGTCCCATTGTGTATAATCCATTTTACATATTGCTGGATTAAGTTTGCTAGTATTTTGTTGAGAATTTTTAAATCTCTGATATTTATCAGCAGTTTTGATCTATAGTTTTTTTTTCTTATGTATTTATCTGGTTTTGATGTAAGTGTAATATTGACCTCATAGAATGAGTTGGGAAGTATTCCTTCCTCTTGTATTTTTTGGAAAGTTTCTGAAGTATTGATACTAATTCTTCTTTGAATATTGGTGGAATTCACCAGTGAGACGTTTTGGGCCTGTCATTTTCTTTGTGAAAGGTTTTAAATTACTAATTGTTTCGGACTGAATTGTATCCCCTCAAAGTTCATGTGTTGAAACCCTAAGCCCCAAGTAATTCTATTTGGAGATAAGGCATTTAAAGTGGTAATTATGGTTAAATAAGGGTAAAGCCCTAATCCAATAGAATTGATATCCTTTTTTTCCTTTGTTGAGACGGAGTCTTGTTCTGTCACCCAGGCTTGAGTGCAGTGGCGTGATCTCGGCTCACTTCAAGCTCCGCCTCCCGGGTTCACGCCATTCTCCTGCCTCAGCCTCCTGAGTAGCTGGGACTACAGGTGCCCGCCACCACGCCTGGCTAAATTTTTCGTAGTTTTAGTAGAGATGGGGTTTCACTGTGTTAACCAGGATGGTCTCAATCTCCTGATCCACCTGCCTCAGCCTCCCAAAGTGCTGGGATTACAGGCGTGAGTCACTGCGCATGGCCAGAACTGGTATCCTTTAAAAGAGAGAAAGAGACAGCAAGGATATGTGTATATACACAGAAAAACCTGTGTGAGGACAGCAAGAATATGGTCATCTGCAAATAAAGGAAAGAAGTCTCAGCAGAGATTAAACCTGATATTTTGGTCTGGGTCTTCCAGCATCCAGAAATATGAGAAATAAATTTCTGTTGTTTAAGCCACCCAGTCTGTGCAGTTTGTTATGGCAACGTTAGCTAACTGATTCCATTGCTTTACTCATTGTAAGTTTATTAAAATTTTCTATTTCTTCTAGAGTCAGTTTCAGAGGTTATGTCTTCCTAGAAATGTATCCATTTAATCTAAGTTGTCTAATTTATTAGAGTATAATTGTTTATGGTATTTCTTCTTAATGCTTTGTCTTTTAAAAAAATTTCTGTAAGATTGGCAGTGAGGTCCTGTCTCTTATTTCTGATTTTGGTAAGTTTAGTCTTCTCTGTTTTTTCCCTCTAGTCAGTCTTACTAAAGATTTGCCAATTTTGTAAATCCTTTCTATGAACCTACTTACTGTTTTATTGATTTTTCTCTATTGTTTTTATAATCACGATTTCATTATTTCCTACCATTATTTTGTTTCCTTTCTTTTGCTTTCTGAAGGCTTAGTTTGCTCTTCTTTTTTTAGTGTCTAAAAATAGAAGCTATGGTTATTGGTTAGAGATCTTCCTTTAAAAAATAAGCACCAGCATTCATAAACTTCCATCTGAGCACTACTTTAGCTGCATCCAGTAAATATTGGTATGTCATGTTTCCATTTTTATTTATTTCAGAGTATGTGCTAATATTCCTTTCTTACTTGATACATTATTCGGTAGTGTATTGCTAAATTTTTCTGTTTTTTTTTTTTTTAATTTCTGAAATTTCATTCAGTGATTGATTTATAAGTTCATTTCCTTGTGGTCAGAGAACACGATTTCTACAATTTAATTTCTTTTTGACTTGACTAAGGATTATTTTATGGCCCACTATACGATTTATCTTGGAAAATGATCTTTTGTACTTGAGAAAAAATGTATACTCTGCCACTGCAGAGTGGAGTCTTCTATAGATATGTTAGGTCTAGATAGTTTATAATGTTGCTCAAGTCTTCTACATCCTTCTTGCACTTCTGCCTAGTTAATTTATTCATTAGGAAAGTGTGATACTGACATTTCAAACTGCTTTTGTTGAATTGTTTATTTCTTCCTTCAAATAGTCAGCTTTTGTTTCAGGTTTTTCAGGTTTATTTTATGTGTGTATTATTAATGTTATATTGTACTGATGAATTTACCCTTTTACCATTTTAAGATATCCCTGTTTAACTTTTTTTTACATTTTTGGTTTACAGATTTATTTTGCCTGATACTAGTATAGTTACTCCATCTCTCTTATGCTTACTGTTACTATTTAATGGTGTTTCCTTTTTTCCCTATTCTTTTCAATCTATTCGTATCTTTGAATCTAAAGTGTGTATTCTGCAGAAAACATATAGTTGAATCTTGTTAATTGATCCATTCTGACAATCTCTGCCTTATGATTGAATTGTACAATTCATTCACATTTAAATGGCAGTACATATAAAACAAGGTTATGCATTGATTGGTTGATAAAAATATTGTGGCCAGGGACTCACAGGAACCAAATTCTGTTTTTCTACTGCATGAAATGGCTTAGTATTTGCTTATTTAAAATTGTTGGTGACTTTATAAAACATAACTACATGTGAATAATAAAAATTGATGGTATATATATGTAGTATATATCAGGCCTCTGAGCCCAAGCTAAGCCATCATCTCCCCTGTGACCTGAACATATATACATCCAGATGGACTGAAGTAACTGAAGAATCACAAAAGAAGTGAAAATGGCCTGTTCTTGCCTTAACTGATGACATTACCTTGTGAAATCCCTTCTCCTGGCTCATCCTGGCTCTAAAGCTCCCTCGCTGAGTACCTCGTGTCCCCTACCCCTGCCCGCAAGACTGTAATTTTCCACTACCTACCCAAATCTTATAAAACGGCTCCACCCCTATCTCCCTTGGCTCACTCTCTTTTTGGACTCAGTCGGCCTGCACCCAGGTGAAATAAACAGCCTTGTTGCTCACACAAAGCCTGTTTGGTGGTCTCTTCACATGGACACAAGTGAAATTTGGTGCCGTGACTCGGATTGGGGGACCTCCCTTGGGAGATCACTCCCCTGTCCTCCTGCTCTTTGCTCCATGAGAAAGATCCACCTACGACCTCTGGTCCTCAGACTAACCAGTCCAAGGAACATCTCACCAATTTTAAATCAAGTAAGCGGCCTCTGTTTACTCTCTTCTGCAACCTCTCTCACTATCCCTCAACCTCTTTCTCCTTTAAATCTTGGTGCTATACTTCAATCTCTCCCTTCTCTTCATTTCATTTCCTTTCCTTTTCTTGTAGAGAAGAAGGAGATGCGTTTTATCTGTGGACCCAAAACTCTGGTGCCAGTCACGGACTCAGGAAGACAGTCTTCCATTGGTGTTTAATCACTGTGGAGACTCCTGCCTGATTATTCACCCACATTTCACTGGTGTCTGATCACCACAGGGATGCCTGCCTTGGTCATTCACCCACATTCCCTTGGTGGCAAGTCACTTGTGGGGATGCCTGCTTTGGCTGCTCACCCAACCCCTGCTCTCCGTGTCTCTACCCTCTCTTTTCTCTCCTCTTTCCTGGGGGGCAAGCACCTTCCACCCCTTTTCCACTTTACTGGGGGGCAAGCACCCCCACCCCTTCTCTCCCTGTCTCTACCCTTCTCTTTAAACTTGCCTCCTTCACTATGGGCAAGTGACCTCCATTCCTCCTTCTCCCTTAGCCTGTGTTCTCAAGAACTTAAAACCTCTTCAACTCTCACCTGACCTAAAATCTAAGCATCTTATTTTCTTCTGCAACACCACTTAACCCCAGCACAAACTCGACAGTGGTTCCAAATAGCCAGAAAACAGCACTTTCAATTTTTCCATCCCGCAAGATCTAGACAATTCTTGTCGTAAAATGGGCAAACAGTCTGAGGTACCTGACTTCCAGGCATTATTTTACACGTCGGTCCCTCCCTAGTCTCTGTTCCCAATGCAACTCGTCCCAAATCTTGCTTCTTTCCCTCCCGCCTATCCCCTCAGTCCCAACCCCAAGCATCGCTAAGTCTTTCCAATCTGTCTTTTCTACGGACCCATCTGACCTTTCCCTTCCCAGGCTGCTCCTTGCCAGGCCAAGCCAGGTCCCAATTCTTCCTCAGCCTCTGCTCCTCCACACCATAATGCTTTTATCACCTCCCCTCCTCACATCTAGTCCGTCTTACAGTTTCATTCTGTGACTAGCCCTCTCCGACCTGCCCAGCAATTTCTTCTTAAAAAGGTGGCTGGCGCTAAAGGCATAATCAAGGTTAATGCTCCTTTTTCTTTATCCGGCCTCTCCCAAATCAGTTAGCATTTAGGCTTTTTTTCATCACCTATGAAAAACTCAGCCCAGTTCATGGTTCATTTGGTAGCAACCCTGAAACACTTTACAGCCCTAGACCCTGATCAGAAGGCCGTCTCATTCTAATTATGCATTTTATCACCCAGTCATCTCCTGACATTAGAAAAAAGCTTCAAAAATTAGAATCCGGCTCTCAAACTCCACAACAGGAATTAATCAACCTCACCTTCAAGGTGTACAATAATAGAGTAGAGGCAGCCAAGTAGCAACGTATTTCTGAATTGCAATTCCTTGCCTCCACTGTGAGACAAACCCCAGCCACATCTCTAGCACTCAAGAACTTCCAAACGCCTGAACCGCAGCTGCCAGGCGTTCCTCCAGGACTGCCTACCCCAGGAACTTGCTTCAAGTGCCAGAAATTTGGCCACTGGGCCAAGGAATGCTTGCAGCCCGGGATTCCTCCTAAGCCATGTCCCATCTGTGCAGGACCCCACTGGAAATTGGACTGTCCAATTGGCCCAAGGCTCTGACTGACTCTTTCCCAGATCTTCTCGGCTTAGCAGCTAAAGACTGACACTGCCTAATCGCCTCAGAAGCCTCCTGGACCATCACAGATGCTTTGGGTAACTCTTACAGTGGAGGGTAACTCCGTCCCCTTCTTAATTAATACGGAGGCTACCCAATCCACATTACCTTCTTTTCAAGGGCCTGTTTCCCTTGCTTCCATAACTGTTGTAGGTATTGATGGCCAGGCTTCTAAACCTCTTAAAACTCCCCANCCATGTCCCATCTGTGCAGGACCCCACTGGAAATTGGACTGTCCAATTGGCCCAAGGCTCTGACTGACTCTTTCCCAGATCTTCTCGGCTTAGCAGCTAAAGACTGACACTGCCTAATCGCCTCAGAAGCCTCCTGGACCATCACAGATGCTTTGGGTAACTCTTACAGTGGAGGGTAAGTCCATCCCCTTCTTAATCAATACAGAGGCTACCAACTCCATATTACCTTCTTTTCAAGGGCCTGTTTCCCTTGCCTCCATAACTGTTGTGGGTATTGACGGCCAGACTTCTAAACCTCTTAAAACTCCCCAACTCTGGTGCCAACTTAGACAATATTCTTTTATGCACTCCTTTTTAGTTATCCTCACCTGCCCAGTTCCCTTATTAGGCTGAGACATTTTAACCAAATTATCTGCTTCCCTGACCATTCCTAGACTACAGCTATACCTCATGGCCACCCTTTTCCCCAGTTCAAAGCCTCCTTCACATCCTTCCCTTGTATCTCCCCACCTTAATTCACAAGTATAGGACACTTCTACTCCCTCCTTGGCAACAGATCATGCACCCCTTACCATCCCATTAAAATCTAATCACGCTTACCCCGCTCAATGCCAATATCCCATCCCACAGCACACTTTAAAAGGATTAAAGCTTGTTATCACTCGCCTATTACAGCATGGCCTTTTAAAGCCTATTAACTCTCCTTACAATTCCCCCATTTTACCTGTCCTTAAACCAGACAAGCCTTACAGGTTAGTCAAGATCTGCACCTTATCAACCAAATTGTTTTGCCTATCCACCCCATGATGCCAAACCCATATACTCTCCTATCCTCAATACCTCCCTCCACAACCCAGTATTCTAGTCTGCATCTCAAACATGCTTCCTTTACTATTCCTTTGCACCCTTCATCCCAGCCTCTCTTCGCTTTCACTTGGACTGACCCTGACACCCATCAGGCTCAGCAAATTACCTGGGTGGTACTGCCACAGGGCTTCACAGACAGCCCCCATTACTTCAGTCCAACCCAAATTCCAAAAACCTATCTCTGCATAATTCCCTGCTGACCCTGTCCAGCTAATCTCTCAAACCCCAACCCCTTCTACAAAACAACTCCTTTCCTTCCTAGGCATGCTTAGATACTTTCGCCTTTGGATACCTGGTTTTGCTGTCCTAACAAAACCATTATATAAACTCACAAAAGGAAACCTAGCTGACCCCATAGATCCTAAATCCTTTCCCTACTCCCCTTTCCAGTCCTTAAAAAACAGCCCTAAAAGCTGCTCCCACTTTAGCTCTCCCTAACTCATCCCAACCTTTTTCATTACACAGAGCGGAAGTGCAGGACTCAGTGATCAGAATTCTTATGCAAGAGCCGGGACCGCACCCTGTAGTCTTTCTGTCCAAACAACTTGACCTTACTCTTTTAGCCAAGCCCTCATGTCTGTGTGTGGCAGCTGCCGCTGCTTTAATACTTTTAGAGGCCCTCAAAATCACAAACCATGCTCAACTCACTCTCTACAGTTCTCATAACTTCCAAAATCTATTTTCTTCCTCCCACCTGATACATATATTTTCTGCTCCCCAGCTCCTTCAGCTATACTCACTCTTTGTTGAGTCTCCCACGATTACCATTGCTCCTGGCCCAGTCTTCAATCCGGCCTCCCACATTATTCCTAATACCACACCTGACTCCCATGACTGTATCTCTCTGATCCACCTGACATTCACTCCATTTCCCCATATTTCCTTCTTTCCTGTTCCTTATCCTGTTCCTTCCCCTGAACAGACTTGGTTTATTGATGGCAGTTCCACCAGGCCTAATCACCACTCACCAGCAAAAGCAGGCTAGGCTATAATATCTTCCACATCTATCACTGAGGCTAACACTCTGCCCCCTCCACTGCCTCTCAACAAGCCAAACTTATTGCCTTAACTCGAGCCCTCACTCTTGCAAAAGGACTACATGTCAATATTTATACTGACTCTAAATATGACTTCCATATCCTGCACCACCGTGCTGTTATATGGACAGAAAGAAATTTCCTCACTATGCAAGGGTCCTCCATTATTAATGCCTCTTTAATAAAAACTTCTCAAAGCCACTTCCAAAGGAAGCTGGAGTCATTCACTGCAAAGGCCATCAAAAGGCCATTGCTCAGGACAATGCTTATGCTGATAAGGTAGCTAAAAAAGCAGCTAACATTCCAACTTCTGTCCCTCACAGCAGTTTTTCTCCTTCTCATCTGGCTACTCCCACCTACTCCCTCACTGAAAGTTCCACCTCTCAATCCCTTCCCCTACAAGGCAAATGGTTCTTGGACCAAGGAAAATATCTCCTTCCAGCCTCACAGGCCCATTCTATTCTTTCATAACCTCTTCCATGTAGAGGACAGCCCTTAGACCTTCTCATTTCCTTTCCATCATGGAAATCTTTCCTTAAGGAAATCACTTCTCAGTGTTCCATCTGCTATTCTACTACTCCTCAGGGATTGTTCAGCTCCCCATCCCCTGGCCTTTCCCTACACATCAAGCTCGGGGATTTGCCCCTGCCCAGGACTGGCAAATTGACTTTACTTACATGCCTCGAGTCAGGAAACTAAAATACCTCTTGGTCTGGGTAGACACTTTCACTGCGTGTGTAGAGGCCTTTCCCACAGGGTCTGAGAAGGTTACTATGGTCATTTCTTCCCTTCTGTCAGACGTAATTCCTCCATTTGGCCTTCCCACCTCTATACAGTCCGATAACAGACCGGCCTTTACTAGACAAACCACCCAAGCAGTTTCTCAGGTTCTTGGTATTCAGTGGCACCTGGTTTTACCTCAAACTGCCACCCTTAAGTCTCTCTTTAAGTGGATAGAAGATCTTCAGTGATAAACTACACTCCAATACTTTCACCCTGATGAAGTCCTATTCTTTACTTTTATACTTACTCTTATTCTCTTTCCTGTTCTTATACCACCCTCTACCTCTCCCCAGCTATCTCCACCACACTGTCAATCTCGGTCACTCTCTCCTAGCCGTGTTCTCTAACAAACAATTGCTAGCTTTGAATTTCTCCTTCCTCCAAAACCCCAAGGCCTTGACTTACTGCTAAAAAAAGACTCTGTATATTTTTAGATGAAGAGTGTTGTTTGTACCTAAATCAATCTAGCCTGGTATATGACAACATAAACTCAAGGATAGAGCCTAGTCTTGCCAACCAAGCAAGCTATTACTCTGAACCCCTTTGGGCACTCTCTAATTGGATGTCCTGGGTCCTCCCAATTCTTAGTCCTTTAATATCTGTTTTACTCCTCTTATTCGGACCTTGCATCTTCTGTTTAGTTGTTCAGTTCATCCCAAACTGTATTCAGGCCATCACCAATTATTCTATATGACAAATGCTCCTTCTAACAACCCCACAATATCACCCCTTACCACAGAATCTTCCGTCAGCTTAATCTCTCCCACTCTAGGTTCCCACGCTGCCCCTAATACCACTCGAAGCAGCCCTGAGAAACATCACCTATTATTTCTCTATACCACTCCCAAGAATTTTCACTGCCCCAACACTTTACCACTATTTTGTTTTATTTTTCTTATTAATACAAGAAGGCAGGAATGTCAGGCCTCTGAGCCCAAGCTAAGCCATCATATCCCCTGTGACCTGAACATATATACATCCAGATGGACTGAAGTAACTGAAGAATCACAAAAGAAGTGAAAGTGGCTTATTCCTGCCTTAACTGATGACATTACCTTGTGAAATTCCTTCTCCTGACTCATCCTGGCTCAAAAGCTCCCCTGCTGAGCACCTTGTGTCCGCTGCCCCTGCCTGCCAGAGAACAACCCCCTGTGACTGTGATTTTCCACTGCCTACCCAAAATTCTTATAAAATGGCCCCACACCTGTCTCCCTTCGCTGACTCTCTTTTCAGACTCAGCCCGCCTGCACTTAGGTGAAATAAACAGTCTTGTTGCTCACACAAAGCCTTTTTGGTGGTCTCTTCACACGAACATGAGTGAAAGTATATCAATACTATTTTATACCATTGCTTTCTATGTCAGGTAAGAGATGAAAGGAGAATAAATATTCAATTATACTACCCTTTCTAATTATCTTTATTTATATTTCTTTGTATTTTACATGTGGATACAAATATTTGCCTCATGTCACCTGTTTTCAGCCTGAAGAACACCTTTAGTATTCCTTGAAAGGCAGGTTAGCTAGCAATAAATTCTGTTAATGTTGATTTATTTGGGAATATATTTATTTCATCTTTTTTGAAATATAGTTTTTCTGGACTTAGTTTTTCTTGGTTAAAATTCTTTTTTTTTTTTTTTTTTCTGTCAGCATTTTGACTAAGCCATACATTGCCTTCTGAACTCCATTGTTTCAGATAAGAGGTTAGCTGTTAATCTTTTGGGATCCCCTTTACATGATAAGTCTGCTGTTTTTGCTACTTTCAGTATTTTCTCTCTCAATTAATCACATCCAGAAAGTCCAAGTAACTCAAAATAATATAAAAATGAAGAGATCCACACCTAGACCAATCAGAGTCAAAATGTCCAAACCCACTTTTGAACTCTTCTGTTTAATATTTTGACTCTAATTATTGTACTTTTAACCCTAAGATTTTCATTAAGTTTTTTTCTATAACATTTAGCTCTTCTTTGACATTCTCTATTTAATAAGACAAAGTCATCATACCTTTGTTTAATTATTTAAATGTGGCTTTGTTTAGTTTTTATTTATAATAGCTCCTTTGCAGTCTTTGGACGATAAGTACAATATATGGGTTCTTTCAATTTCTGTTGTCATTTTCTTTGCCTGTGTATGGCTGTAAATTGGACATTTTAGAAAATATAATGCAATGTTGGGTATTGATTCTTCTTCCCCAACCCTGGACTTGTTTGTTTATTTGTTTAGTGGCTTGGCTGACTGTTTCAATGCAGTCTATTTTCTCCACAGTGTGTAGCCTCTGAAGTCACTCGGCAGACGATGGCATCCTTAGGCATAGAGTGCAGTCCCCCTGATAGTCTCTCCCTCAGATGACAGTGGTTTCAGCTTGGCTGTCTTTTACCGTGGACTCACAGTCCCTGGGGTTCAACTTTTGATTTTTTGACTTCATAATGGGTTTATCAGGATGTAACCTCATCGTAAGTCAAGAAGCATCTGTATTTCTCAGATCTTCCTTTTAATTTTCTGGTTGGTCTGTCTCTCTTGCTATCACACTCAGCTATTAGACTCCATTAATTTGTAGCTGATTGCTCTATTATTTTAGAGAATACCTCAGGGCATAAGTTGCTCCACCGTTTGATCCAATTACCATCTCAGTCCATTTGCAGATGTTGTCTTTGAGGACGGTTAGTGAGCTTTGCTCTGAGCAGAGGTGTTCTCATTTTAGCAGCCTTTTTTCTTGATTCTCTCTGTTAAATGTTTCAATTTTTACTATCGTATGGCTATAAACCTCCACTTAATTGCTTATGGCCCAAGTCACCATTGTTTTCTATAACACTCTTTTGCTTTGTTATCCATACTTTGTTCTAAACATCTCCATGATTTATTCTAACTAAAGTCAGCCTCCTTTGGGAGAGCTACAAAGCTCTCTGTTCTTGTGGTCTGCCTCTGTCCCTGGGCACAGTGTCTGCACTTCTTCTCTGAAGAACAGCTTCCACTTCTCTTGGAATAACATAGCTACTGTATGAGAGGAGTGCTGTGTTGGGATGACAGCCTCTGTTTCTGTAGGGATACTTTCATTCTATAAGCAAGATGGATCAAAATGATGGGACCCAGAATAATAAGCTGGCTGCATATGTAGGACAGAGGTTCTGTCCTACGATTAAGGTTAGATGGAGAAAGGAAGCCTGAGATCTGTTAGCATTGGAATAGAGTTTCTGCAACATATACCTAGGGCAGAGGAAAATTGCTAGTTTGGGACCTTCCCTTCCTGAGAAGAAATCATAGCACTGGATTGGGCTCGGGGAGAAGATGGAGACACATCTTCTTGGTTGTACTTGGACAGAGTAGAACTTCTCTTATACTGAGCCTGAGGGGTCTGAGAACAATTGTTGCTCAATTGTCACAGTCTCTTAGTGCCCTTACTGAGATTTAATATATTTTCTTTAAAAATGTTCCTTCATTTGGAGTATTCCATTTGTATGATTTTCTAACTCTACTGTATAAACCAAAATTTTCAATGAATTAAAGAGTTAAAAGTATATATCTAATAAAATGTTAATGTAATTTGTAATAAGAAAATGCTTCTAATATTAGATGTTAGAAGAGTAGAAGCAAACTTCATATACTGTATAATCCCTTTAAAAATATTAATACAAACATTGCTGATGAAATGATAAAGTGAAAGAATTGTTTTTTTTAAATCTGTCAAGGTGCTGAAAATAATATTTCTAAGCAAGAGGATTAAGGGTGACTTGTATTTTCTTTGATACATCCTCGCATATTTTCCAAATCTTCTATGGTATACATATATGTCTATAATAATTAGAGAAATAATCCTTATTAAAAATAGTGATGCCTTTTTTAGACCTTACGCAGTGTTTAAACAAATTTTACTAATTGCTTGGTGGCTGCTAGCATGATCGTTTTTCCACAGTCTTCTGACTCCACTTTTGCTGACGCTGTCCTGTTATTTCATCTTGATTGATACGGTATGTGATCTACTCCAGTCACCTTCGTTCCTCCATGCATTAAGGGAAGCATGAGGGCAAGATGAAATTCACACCTAGGCAGTTATTTTCTTCTGCTTTATTCTGACTCCAAACTGCTGCAGCTCTTGCAGGTCACATGCAGCTCTGAGAGAGATTCAGTCAGAGCTCACTTTTTAAGCGCAGAGGTTCTCAGGCTGTATCAACTTTTGAATAACTTAGTTCAATCTAATCCTACTGTCTTTTTTTTTTCCTGTACATTTAAGTAGCCTTCATTATTTCTGTGATTTTTCTTACTTGAGAACCTGTTATATTCAATATACCTTATGTAGTTATTGTTATTTACATTCCACTATATGAATATAACAATTGTAGTAGGTCCTACCACTATTTCACCTTAAATTGTATTCTGTCTGACAAAATCTTCCATCAGCACCTTCTTTATGTTGAACTCATAAAATATGGCAGTCTATGAATCTATTTATCTCTTCTTAGGTATCCATTAGGGAATTGGTTTTCTATCACTTTGAATTTTGCTCAATAAAACCCCTCAAATTCAATAGCCACCGTGCCTGGCCTCAGCTTTTTTTTTTTTTTTTTTTTGAGACGGAGTCTCGCTCTGTCACCCAGGCTGGAGTGCAGTGGCGCAATCTGGGCTCACTGCAAGCTCCATCTCTGCGTTCCCGCCATTCTTCTGCCTCAGCCTCCCGAGTAGTTGGGACTACAGGTGCTCAACTACTTTTTTTTTAAGCCTGTAGTGTCAGAGTTCAACCGACGGAATGAAGAATTCATTAGGTTTAGATTCAGGAGAGCTGAATTAAAATCCTGTGTCTTTGGGCAATGAAAAACTAGCCTTTTTTACTTCAGTTCTTTTCTCTTAATGAGACAAAGCTGCAGATTGGAAGTAAAAACTCCAAGCTGTAAATCCTGGCTCTATCAGGTGTTAATGAGTATTTGACATTGGACTCATTTCTTAATTTCTATGCATATCAGGTCCAGTTTGTAAAATGTGAATCATAATATATATCGCCTTGATAAAAACATGGGGTATTGAAATTACAAGTGTTTGGTAAATGGCAGAGAATTCTTCTTTTGTACATAGCACATGTAGATTCAGTGCTTATTTTTATACTGAGTTCCCATTCCCTTCAAGTGCTGACATCTTATTGAAGGACACAAATACAAATAATATCCATACAAAGAGTCAGATAACATACAGATGTACACGTATTATAGACAGCTTGCAGAGCTAAGCAAGCGTAGAAGTCAATAAATGGCATTTGCAGTGGGGTTTAAAGAGAGAATAAAAATGGGAGCAAGAACTACCATAGTTGTGAAGTGGTGTGAAGTTAACTTTGGCTAGAGTAGATAACAATAAGATACAGGTTAAGACATGGTAGAAGATGAGGTTTGCAAAGCATTTTGAGGCAGATAGAAAGCTATTGATAGGAGTTTGGACCTTTTTCCTTGGTTTAGTGGGGAGCCGTTGGAGCTCTTTAATAATTCTTTTTTTTTTTTTTCAACATTTAAGGTTTTAATGTTACAAAGGAACTCATTTCTTGCTTATTAACTAATCTAAATCAAATTGAGTTGGCAACAATACTGCTTACAGGGTATGACGGATATATAGTTTCTATGTTTTCTTTTTTTAATTTTTTTTTATTATACTTTAAGTTCTAGGGTACATGTGCATAACGTGCAGGTTTGTTACATATGTATATTTGTGCCATGTTGGTGTGCTGCACACATCAACTCATCAGCATCCATCAATTCATCATTTATATCATGTATAACTCCCCAATGCAATCCCCCCCTTCCCCCTCCCCCCTCCCCATGATAGGCCCCAGTGTGTGATGTTCCCCTTCCCGAGTCCAAGTGATCTCATTGTTCAGTTCCCACCTATGAGTGAGAACATGCGGTGTTTGGTTTTCTCTTCTTGTGATAGTTTGCTAAGAATGATGGTTTCCAGCTGCATCCATGTCCCTA
>NW_016817730.1:347118-361038 GCF_001698545.2 Rhinopithecus bieti
CGCTGGGAGTTGGAGACTGGAGCTGTTCCTATTTGGCCATCTTGCTCCGCCCCCTCGCTCTTTAATAATTCTTCATCCAGATTATGGCCAGTTGATACTTATGGCTTACATATTTTTGATTTAATATCAGATGTCAATAGGAGATGCCCGGTGTTTAATCCTGATATGATATGGTTCGAATGTTGGTGTTCCCTCCAGAATTCCTGAAATTGATGTAGAAACTTAGTCCCAGATATCAACAGTATTAAGAAATGAGGCATTTAGGAGGTGATTAAGTCATGGGGGCTCCTCTCTCAGTGGGATTTGGGCCTTTATAAATGAAGCTTCACATAGCATTTAGCCTTTTCTTCCCCTTCCTTGCCTTCTGCCATGTGAGGACACAGTGTTCAAGACACCATCTTGGAAGCAGATACTAGGACCTCATCAAATGGTAAATTTACTGGCACCTTGACCTTGGATTTCACAGATTCCATAACTATTAGAAATACATTAATCTTTTTTATAAATTATATAATCCCAGGTAATTTTGTTATGGTAGCACAAGACTAAGGCAATTTCTGAAACCTGGCACCCTGAGCTCAGGTGTCAGTTTAATAAACTGAGTGTGGGTGAAATGTAGAAGAAAAAAATAACCTTTAGCCACTATGCTTATAATTATTTAACAGTTAAAAGAAATGGCACAGTAGTTGTTTCACTCCATTTGGGCTACTATAAGAAAATGCCTTAGACTGAGTAATTTATGAAAAACAAATGTATTTCTCACATTTTTGGAGCCTGGAAAGTCTAAGATCAAGACACCAGCAGATCTGGTGTTTCGTGAGGACTTGCTGCCTGCTTCAAATATGGTGTCTTCTTGCTGTGACCTCACATGGTAGAAGGAGCAAAAATGTTCCCTCAGACTTTGTTTATAAGGGTATTAATCTCATGCAGGGTTTTTCCCTCATGACCTAATCATCTCCTAAAGATCCCACATCTTAATACTCTTGCATTGGAGATTAGGTTTCAGTGTGTAAATTTTGGGGGAACACATACATTTAGACCATAGCAGTAATGAAATATTGTCAATCAAGTAATGCTAAAAGTTTTCTTTTTTTTTTTTTTTGGTTTATTCTTAAAACTTTTTTATAGGTAGCATCTTACTGTGTTACCCAGGCTGGAGTGCAGTGCCACAATCTTGGCTCGCTGCAGCCTCTGCCTCCCAAACTCAAGTGATCTGCCCATCTCATCCTCCTGAGTAGCTGGGACTATAGGCACCCACCACAACGCCCAGCTAATTTTTATATGTTTTTGTAGAGATGGATTTCACCTTGTTGCCCAGGCTGGTCTCGAGCTCCTGAACACAAGCAATCTTCCCAGTTTGGCTTCCCAAAGCACTGGTTTACAGGTGTGAGCCACCACGTCCGGCCAAGTAATGCTAAAAGTTTATAACAGCACACTATTGGTGAAAATGACTGGGCATAGGTTCTATAGGCATACCTTTTTAAAGTACATCCTGGCCTCATTGGAGTATTTTGTAGATGTCCTTCCAAGGATATGCATGAATACAAACAATTCACATAATATGTATATACATATGTTTATCATAAAGAGTGAATGCAAAATAAAAATATATGGAGTGAATATTTGGCAGAGTACATTTAGTTTACATAATTATACCTTTTGCTCATAACCCTGACAGAACAGGTCTAATTTTCATTAAGCATGACTACAGTTTTCCTACACTAATCATATTAATGTTGTACTTGTTTTGATACCACATAAGGTAATTAGGTTGTTTTTGATGGTAGTGAATATAATATGTATATTAGCAAATTGGCATCTGTTTTATTTCATTTTTCATTTCAATTTAAATGTAATCAACCGATAATGACCCTAGTAAGCTAGTTAATAATTAAGATAAGCATTCTTCCACTAAAGTTATATAGTTTATTTCAAAACTTGTTTTTAATACATTTTCAAAGATATTAATCAGAAACGTTCAAGAGAAATTGATATTCTGAGCCAATTATTGATATTCTAAATCTAAGTACATTAACAGCACCTTTTCAATCATAACTATTGTATCATTAGTGCAAAACTACATAGTGCTAATTATTTCATTTACCTGTACATTGAATGAATGCTATGTTAAACCTTTTTAAATAATTGATAATTTATGAAATACTAATATATGCAAAACTGAACTATACAAGTTTTTCAAAAGTCAATCTGCCATCTTTTGATTATATAAACACAACATATACTACCTGAGTGCAAAATTAACATATTATGTTTTTATTATGTTAAAACATATATAACATACAATTTTCCATTTTAACCATTTTAAATGTAGAGTTTCCAGTGGCATTAACTATATTCACAGTATTATGCAACCATTACTAGAATCTATTTCAGAATTTTTATCACCCCAAACAGAAACTATGTTCCTTAAAAAGTTAAGCATACAATTACCGTATGATCCAGCAACTCTCCTAAAAATATACTGCAAAGACTTGACAGCAGATACTCAAACAGATGCTGGTACACATACATATGTTTAACTTCTTGAGAAACAGTGAAAGTGTTTTCCACAGTGGCTGTATCATTTTATATTCCTGCCAGCAACAAATGAGGATTCCAATTTCTCCACATCTATGACATGCTAACATGTGCTGTTTTCTTGTTTTTTGTTTGTTTTTTGGTTTTTTTGTACAGCCATCCTATTGTCAAGTGATATCTAATTGTGTGTGTGTGTGTGTGTGTGTGTGTGTGCGCACGCATGTGTGTGTGTTTTAATTTTAGTGTTTGTGGGTGCATAGCCATATATATTTATGGGGCATATAAGATATTTTGATACAGGCATACAATGTATAATTATCACATTCAGGTAAATGGGCTATTCATCACCTCAAAGATTTATTCTCTGTGTTACAAATAATCCACTTAAACTCTTCTAGTTACCATTGTGATTTTGAACTGCATTTTCCTAATGACTAAAAATAGTGAGCTACTTTTCATATGCTTATTGGGCATTTTAAAATCTCCTTTCGAGAAATGTCTATTCAAGTCTGTATTAATCAGAGAAACAGAACCCATAAGATATATATATTTATTATACAGAATATACATATATATAATATAGATATATAAAAAGAGATTTATTGTGAGGGACTAACTTATACAATTATGGAGGCTAAGAAGTCCCATAACCTCTCTGCAAGTTACAGGCACAGAAAAGATGTTGGTGTAGTTCAAGTTCAAACCTGAAAGCCTGAGAATGAGGCACACTGATAACTGATGCAGGAGAAGGTGATGTCCAGCTCAAGCAGAGAGCAAATTCACCCTCTCTCGTTTTTGCTGTTTTTGTGTCTTCAGTGAGTTGGATGGTGCCCACCTGCATTGGTGAGGATGACCTCTTTATTCAGTCTACTAGTTCAAACACTACTCTGTTTAGGAAAGCCCCTCACAGATCCACCTATAAATAATGTTTTGTCAGCTACGTGGGGGTCTCATAATGCAGTCAAGTTTACACATAAAATTAACCATCATAGAGTCCTTTATTTATTTTAATTTGCTTTTGTCTTTTGTTGTTGACTTGCGGAGGTTCTTTTTTATATTCTGGGTATATATTCTAAATAAAACCATATACTTTTCCCCTTATCAGGTATATGATTTATAAATGCTCTCCTCCACTCTGTGGGTTGTGTTTTCACTCTCTTGATGGCATCTATTTTGATTCCCTTATTTCCTTTAGTTTGTGTTCAGCTAGTGTTTTGATATAGATTTTCTTGAATTCCAAGTGCTTGGAAACAAAACGAAACAGAAAAACACCTCTCAGTGTTTGATGATTAATTCTGTGGCTGGGTCACTCCTTTAAGATTTAGCCAGCCCAGCTGAAGCTCTTCCTCAACCTTTACTTCCTGCTTGTGCTGAGTGTGGACATCAGCCAGTGATGAAAGCTTAAGGTTTTCTTGGGTCTTTTTTGAGCATGCATCCTATCCTAGACATGTTCTTGGTTTCCAAATTCCCCAGTATATACAGGCATTTTTGAGTGTTCTCATTTCCCAAAGAAATTATCTTCCTGGCTTTTTCTCCCAAGTTTTAGGCAGTCAGTTGTATGTCTTCATAGTAATCTTTCTTTTACCTCAGTTGGCTTCAGGTTCTTCATTTGCCTTCCCTTTTTGAATAGCACCTTCTGTTTCCTCTGCTCTTGGTGGAATCCAAGGTATGAAACAGAAACAAGTACATTATGTCAGCCCTCAGGTAGCACCCAAACAGGTTAGAACAAACAAACACAACCATTTTTCAATAAACCCTGCTCTGCTCCTTCCAGAACCAGAGGCCAGGGTTCCATGCTGAAAACATGGGTTACCATCTTCAGGACTGCAGCAAAGCCATGGAGAAGTTTGAGGTTTGGGTAAGGGGAGAAAAAATGCCCCAATTTTTTCCTTTTTTTTTTAAATTCCCCTTTTTTTTTTTTTTTTTTTTTTGGATTCAGCATTCATTTGGTTACTGTATACCTTTGACTGTTTCTGGAGTTCTGACAAAGTTGGTTTTGACAGTTCTGCTTGTTTTTAAATGATTTTTGTGAAGGCACAGATGTTTGGAGCCGCCTAATCTGCTGTTTTGTGGATATTGCTCTCCTTTACTGTAATTTTATATTCCAATTTAAGTTAATGGAATTAGTAAGTAAACCTGCAAATTATATGACATGCATTATACTAAGTACTATAGGAGGTATGCTGGTGGAAGGTGGACCCTCAAGAATTTGAGAGGTAGATAGGTAGCTATGACCTGCATATACATATATATTACAGCAGGTAGATTATGACCTGTAGTAAACCAAGGGAGTCAAGAAAAGGTTAATAAGGATAACTTTTAAGGTGGACTTTGTAGCTTAACTAGGATTTTTATAGTTAGTGATAATAGGGAGAAAAAGTTTAGCTGGAAGAACTGAATAGAATCCTGTTTTATGGGTGTATAGGCTATTTGTAGAGTTTTGGTGGAAGATAGAGCCAGATAATCACAATTAGTTCTATATCTTATTTAAAAGATAGTGAAAATAAAAGCTTTTAAGCAAAGAAATGCTACGATTGAAGCTCCTCCTTCAGAAGATTAGTTTGGCAGTGGTGGACAGAATGCATTGAGCCTACAAATGCATATGTATATACATAAAATTATGTATACAATAAATGTGATTATATTAAGCCTTTTGAAATCTAGGAACTCTTAGTTTAAGTCAATAAATAAATAGATTTGCTTATTTTAAAACCCAACTAACAATTATGACACTTAAAATTTTAAAATACTAGGCAAATGCAGTTAAAAAACAAATTATGTTAAAAATTAGTTTCAGAGTATGTTTCAGTGAAATACAATAAATACTACCAGAAAGTTACTTATTAAAATACCATTTAGAATCCACAATACAAATAATCATGCTATGAGCCAATGCTTATTGCATGCTTCCTATATGCCAGGAAATGTATGATGTTAATTTATATATGCTTTCTATAAGTACATTATTCTAAGTGCTTTATAAGTGGCTGCTCATGTAACTCTCATGCTAGCCAGTTAAGTACCATTTTTATCATATTATTTTATGAATGAGGAATCTGAGACTTCTATAAATTAGGGAACTTGGCTTGCCACATAACCAGCAAATAGTAGAGATGGGATTTGAATCCATTCACTCAGGCTCACAGATTTTGATCTTAACTGTCACATGGCACTTTCTCCCTTGATAACAGTTATCAAGAATCTAGTATTGAAGTAAGACGTCATTAAAACAAAACAAAAAAAGCACACAATGTGTACAAAGAGACATTGAGAAAACTACCATCATAGAAATAGCAATAGTCTTTTTGCTAAGTACTCAATAGATGAGATAAAATAAATAAAAATTTATAGACTCTAAGTATAATTAATACTAGCAAGATATTCATACAATAATAGATATCATAGGTCTGTAATAGATGTAGATATATTTATATATTAAACAGATTATATATTTATAGAATATATATATCCCAAACTTTCTACCCATATATTTAAATAAATAATATATATTATTTTCAAATGCCTATAGAATATTTACCAGTTGAAAAAGTGATAATATCCTAGGGTGACATGTTAATACCAAAATTTTAAAAATATTATTTATATGCGTACCACAGTCTCAATTTTCACTAACACACTAGAAATTAATAGCAAAATGTTAACCAAAATACTTAATAAAATGACAATTTATTAACATGTTCCTAAAGTAGGTCTAAAATAATTTTAAGATGTAATTATATAGTTTTAATTAAGGGAAATGGCAATATTACATTCCAAACTTCAAGTGACGAGAAAAGAGTTCTCAAATAAATACCCTAAAGGCTTTTATAATTAAGCAAAATAGAAGAGAAATAAATAGAATCATATCAATAATAATGTAGAGGAGAAAACAGAAAATTCACCTGTTAATGCATTAGAAAAAAAAATGATGAATCTAAGAATAATTATTTGATAGGGAAAGGAAAATTCTACCAAAATAGGCAAGAAGAACTCTGGGATGTCTAAGAAAGAAATAAATACATGGAAAGAGAAAATGAAGACACACTGTATTTATCAATTGCTTTATAACAATTTACTCCAAAAGTTAGCAGCTTGCAACAACTATGTTTTTTTTTTCCATGTGGTTTCTGAAGCTCAGGAATCTGGTGGCAGCTTGCCTGGGTGGTTGTGGCTAAGGGTTTCTTGTGAGGTTGCTGTCAGTATTGTTTATGGTTGCACATCCAAAAGCTTGACTGGAGATTGAAGATCTATTTTCAAGCTTACACGTCTTGCAGACTTCCTCAGTATCATGTGGGTATCTTCATACAGCTTCATACAGCTTCTCATGATATAACATCTGGTTTTCCTAAGAGTGAGTGATCTAAGACAGTGAGGGAGATCGATCTATCTATCTATGTATCTATCTATCTACCTACCTACCTACCTATATCTATCTATATATATATATACACATATACATATATGCACATACATACACACACACATATATACACACACACACAGATATATATATACACATACACTAACACAACACTAGAAATTAATAGCAAAATGTTAACCAAAATACTTAATAAAATGACAATTTATTAACATGTTCCTAAAGTAGGTCTAAAATAATGTTGATGTAATTATATTATATATATATGTAATTATATATATATATATATATATCTGTGTGTGTGTATATATGTGTGTGTGTGTATATGTGTATATATATATATCTGTGTGTGTGTGTATGTACCAGATGATATATATACAGAAGGTGACAGAGCAGATCCATATATATCTTCAAATCTTCAAAACCAGTCCTTAACTAATAGGTCTCCTCTCACACGCATATATACCCTATTGTTTCTGTGTCTTTGGAGAACTGTAATATACCCTCCTAAGATGTTCATGCCCTAATTTTTGGACCTTTTAAGTATATTAACTTATGTAGCAAAAAGGACTTGCAGATATAATTAAGGTTAATAATCAGTGACTATAAAATAGGGAGATTAACCTAGATTTTACAAGATGATTGGTGGGGTGCAGGATATGATCACATGTGCAAAGAAACATTTTATTCTCCTGGAGTCAGGAGAGGTATAGCAGAAGAAACTAGAGAAATTGCAATGTAAGAGAAATTTGATGTGCCATTTGGGGCCCACGTCAAAGGCTTGAAGAGAGGACTCTAGGAGTTCAGGGTGGCCTCTGACTGACAGACAGGAAGGAAAGAGGACCTTCATTCTTCAGCCACAAGCAACAGAATTTTGCCTACAACTTGAATGAGCATGGAAGTGGTTTTTGTTTGTTTGTTTTTTCCTAAAACCTCACTATAAAAACTATAAAAACGTAGCTGGCTGACACCTTCATTTCAGCCTTGAGAAACCCACAGCAAGGACACAGTTAGCTGAGCCCAACAGGACTTCTGACTTTTAGAACTGTGATATAATAAGTGGATGTTGTTTAAAGTTGCTAATTTTGTAAGAATTGGTTACAGTAGCAATGGAAATTGAATACGATAACATATACTTACTCCCAAAGTGATATGCCCTCTCTTTTGCTATATTATGTTGGTCGGAGACCAAGCCTGGGATATAGGAGGGGACCATACCAAGATGTGAATTAAACTGAGGTGAGATCATCAAGGACTGTATTGGAGGTTACTACTATCCTCTGACCTCCACAATACAAATTCCCTCACATATGAAAAATACACACACTGCCCCCCGGGTTTCCTCAAAATCTCATCCCATTTTAGCATCAGCTTGAGATTCATATGCTTTTATCTAGGTCCAGGCATGGATGAAATTCCTGGAGTGTGAGTACTTAAATACAGTTACCTGGATAAATTTACTTAAATACAGCCCCTTGAGTATATTTCATCTCTATCTTGAGCTAGAGGCAGGTTACTGATCCCCCATACCCAATATCCTGGCGGACAACAGAGGGTAACAGTTGTCAACATTCCTGTTCAAAAAGGCAAAAAATAAAAGGCACAAAGGAGACCACAGCAATTTTAACATCCAGCTAGGCAAATATTGGTAGTTCGTAATTATTGCCAACTCTGATCCCTGGCCCCAAATGCTCTCTGTACCTTTTTGTTTAGGGTTCTGTGTTTTTGGTTTCTCCATTTGAGTTACCCTTTCTTTTCATGAATGGTAACGCACGTTCACACTGAGTAATTTTTATAGCCTGCCTTCTTATTTATAGATTTAAGGGTCCAAGGACCTCTTTGTGTTTTGTACTGTCACTGTTCTTTTCAATTAAAACTGGCGATTCTGGTGACATAATCTGCATACCACTTTGTAGATCTTCGTGGATCTTGTTAAGGATCACTCCATTGACAAAATTTATGCCTCTGTATCTTTTCTATATAAGCCTCTTCTCTACCCTCTTCCACTGAGATGGCTGAGATACTATACTCTTTACCTTCTTGGAATTTCTCTCTACTTTTTTTGTTGAGAGGATTTATGATGCATACCATTAAATTCTTTATAGGGTTTTTAATTTTTTCTTTTTTCTGACCACCAAGTACTATGAGACACCAACTTTGACTTTTCTGGAGTCTTAACAAAGTCTTTTAGAATCACATCATTGGATTCTACTAATTCTGTCCTTGTTTCCCATCTTGAGACACTGGAAATCTTCAAAACCAGTCCTTAACTAATAGGTCTCCTCTCACATTTTACTCTACACAGTATATTCAACATTCTTACTGGAAATTGCCTCAGCTGGATCACCCCATTTGTTAGGTACATTTTCCATCTTCTACATTACTGCAAGTAACAGGTTTGTTGAACATTTTGCCACTAAGTAACAAGAATATTCCTTCCTCAAATTTCCAATAAAATTTTGCTTTCTTTCCATTAAGTGTTCACAGGCAGCCTCCTCAACGTCAAAACTTTTGCTAATAGCCTGTTCAAGGTTTTCCTAAAACTATTCTTAAAACCCTTCTAGCTACTTCCTATTGCCTGGTTTCAAAATGATTCCACATATTAGGTATTTATTGTAGCACCACACTACTTCCAATTTCTAAATTCTGTGTTATTTGTCAATTGCTGCATAAGAAATCATCCCCAAATTTTGTGGTTTTGAACAGCAAACATTTACTGTCTCACATAGTTTTTGGGTACTAGGAATCTGTGAGTAGCTGAGAGGGGTGCTGCTGGCTCAGAATCTCTTGTGATGCTGTAGGCAAATTGTTTTCTGGTGTTGTATTCGGAATGTGTGACTGGGGCAGGATGATCTGTTTTCAAGCTCCGTCACGTGACTGTTGGCAGTAGGCTTTTCACAATGTGGATTTCTCCACAGTGTTGTTTATGTGACTCTGAATAGTCACAGTGGGGGTTAGTGCTTCAATTCAGATGACTTCCTATAAGAAAAAAAATGATGGGGCATTTATGATAGGGGAGCTGGCTTTCCTCAGGAAGTAATAACAGAGAGAGAGAGAGAGAAAGAAAAAGGGAGGGACAGAAAGAGGGGAGAAATAAAGATGGAAAATAATATCTCTTATAAGCTATCTCAGAAATGAACATACCATCACTTCTGATATGTTCTATTGGTGACATATTCTATTGGTTACAGTCACCAAATCTGGTACAATGTGGACAGGGTGTACAGAAGGGTAGAAATAGCAGGAGGTGGGGACTCCTAGAGGTCTCTTGGAGGCTGACTACTACACTACAACTTCTGGCCTGCAATTAGTCATGTCCCTCTTTTTAAATTAAAAAAAAAAAAATGTTGGGAGGTATGGAGTTATACTTTATAATTCAGGAATGTTTGTCTCAGGGAAATTAAGACTCTTATCCAAGATATTACCAAGGCAATTGAAACCTAACCCACCTGTATTATTCCTTTTCCTACTGTTATAAAGAACTGCCTGTGACTGGGTAATTTATAAAGGAAAGATGTTTAATTGACTCACAGTTCTGCATTGCTGGGGAGGCCTCAGGAAACTTACAATCATGACAGAAGGCAAAGGAGAAGCAGGAACCTTCTCAGGGTAGCAGGATGGAGTGAGTGCAAGCATGGGAAATGCCAGACAGAAAACCATTAGATCTCGTGAAAACTCACTATCATGAGAACAGCATGGGAGAACCCGACCCCGTGATCCAATTGCCTCCACCTGGTCCCTCCCTTAACACGTGGGGATTATGGAGATTACAATTCAAGGTGAGATTTGGGTGGAGTCACAGACCTAAACCATATCACCACCTAACCCTCATGCCTCACCTAAAACCTTATGCCTTTTCTCTTGCAATAAAATAGGATGCCCTGAGATCTACTGCTATGTGTAGTACTGTTTCCCAGAGTACATAATATTCCCATACTGCTTTGAGCTTTTGAAATTGTCTATCTTTTCCAGTTTTTCTTTATCTCAGCCTTCGATTTCTATCTTACCTCACTGGAATAAGCGTTCCAGATGGACAAATTTTCTCTCCACCCTTCCAGATTACTATGTTTTTGTTTGCAATAAACATGTATGGCATTGTCTATAGCATCATGAAAGAACCAGACTTACTGGAATCACATGAAAAGTAAGAGTAGGCCAGGTGTGGTGGCCTGTAATCCCAGCACTTTGGGAGGCTGAGGTGGGTGGGTCACGAGGTCAAGAGATCAAGACCAGCCTGGCCAACATGGTGAAACCCTGTCTCTAATAAAATTAAAAAAAAAAATACACACACACACACACACACACACACACACACACACACACACAATCTATCTATCTATCTATCTATCTATCTATCTATCTATCTATCTATCTATCTATGTATCTATCTATCTATCGAGAGAGCGAGCAAGCCAGGTGTAATGGTATGTGCCTGTAATCCCAGCTACTTGGGAGGCTGAGGCAGAAGAACTGCTTGAACCCAGGAGGCAGAGGTTGCAGTGAGCCGAGATCATGCCACTGCACTCCAGTCTAGGCGACAGAGTAAGACTCCGTCTCAAAAAAAAAAAAAGAAAGAAAGAAAGTAAAGTAAGAGTAAATATGTTCTGAATAAAAATCTATGTGGGTCTTCCTGTATTCAACTGTTTTGGTTGTCATAACAAAATACTACAAACTAAGTGGATTAAACAACAGAAATTTATTTCTCATAGTTCTAAAGGCTGAGAAGTTCGAAATCAAGATGTCAGCTGACTCACTTCCTGTTGATAGCTCTATTCCTGTTGTGTAGATGGCTGCCTTCTCACTGTGTCCTCACTTGGCAAAGAAAGTGAGAGAACCTTCAGGTTTGAATGCTGCTATAAGAATACAAATCCTTTCAGATCAGTGCTTCACCCTTAAGAACTCATTTAACTCTAATTAATTCCTTATTCTAAATCATGCTTTAATGTATGAGTTTGTGGGGGACACAATTCAATTCATGGGACTTCCTATAAGGAAAAAATATAGTGCTTTGACTTTGGGATATTATAGTATTCAAAGAGCTCTTTTTTCCAATGGGGTTTTCGTTTCTTTACATTATTTTTCTCAGTATTAATCCAGACAGTGAGTTTTTCATATATTTAGGTTCCCAATAATTAAGTTACTGATTATATATGGAGTTTCATTATTGCTGCTATTTTAGAAATATGTATTTCCTGAGTTTCAGGTTCAAAACACTTTTCTTTTAAAGGAAAACAGACAAAATACATTCATTAAAGAGATTAATAGTAATGGAGGAAAATGAAAATAGCATACCTATAGGTGGACTTGAATTTGTTTTCATTCACTTAAGTAGCTCCTTATTAGAGGATCAGATTGGTTTTATATTAATATAAAGAGCACAACAAACCCATTATATATAATAGATTCATAGTAAACAAAGCCACTGATATATTGTGGTAGATTATGTGAAGCTGTTCTCATCATTGCCCTTCTGGACGTACATACACACATGCTCATAACAATCAAATGAGTTCATTGACAAAAATTTTAAAGTCCCAATTTAATTCATGAAGGTATCCATTTTCTTAGATTAAAATTTTAGTTTCTGAATTTTTTTACATTTCAAAACACTATACCTTTTCTAAATTAAATATTTTTTTCTATTTGTGAGGAAAGTATATAGCTTACAACAGAGACATAGAGAAAATATTGAATATACTAAAGTTAGCGACTAATATATGTTATAGACTATAATAAATATGTCCTTAGTGAAATATAAAATGATGTTGTTATAATGTTAGAGTTCTAGTTAGTACTATATTCAATTTGTATTCAACTTGCAGCAATTTGAAAGTTATTAACCTATATTCTAAAGTTAGTAAATTATATTAAGACAGTAATTCCAACAATAAATGTAGTAAGAGGCTCCCATGTGTCCATATATTTTGATGCATTTGTCTGAAATCATTTTAATAAGCAATTTAAAAACTCACAAAATAGTCTTTCTAATATTTGCCCTCAAAACAACTCTGAGAGGTCAACTGTTTAATATGTTTAATGTAATATCTATTATATTCTCAATTTTACCATTCTTACTAATGAAGTATGTTATGATTGTATTGCCTTTGGAATTGAAAGCAAGATAAAAGATCCTTTTTGTATTTTATACTTACATAAAACAAAGTCTTGAAGTATTTTTTAGCTCTGAAAAGGAATGATAAAAATGACTATTTGGAAATAAAATATATCTTCTACTATAGAAAACATAAGCAAATACAACTTGTTACCAAGGAATAGTTTCTAGGGGGTGTGTGTGTGTGAGTGAAAGAGAAGTGGTCATGTCTATGACATACTATGGTATATATTTGAGCTTATAAACTAAAAAAGCAAGTCAAACACTTGACAACGTAAGAGTAAAAGATAACTGAACATGAGATGACAACTGGAAAGTTAACCTTGAAGTGGTCTGGAAAATCACATTATTTGCTTTGTTTTTGATTTGTCAATGGAGACCAACATAAATTCTCCAGGTAATGGTAAGTCATTAAAAGTCATAAAATACAGTTTAATAGCACTGCAATTTTATTTTAATAAATGTTATAATTACTATAATTTAAAATACTTGCCTGAAATTAATTCTAATCATCAAAATACAACTTCTAACGAAATTTTCACTCTTGAATATTTACTTTAAATTATATTGTCTTCTATAAATTCAATACTTTTGGGAGCAATGCTAAGGAATATAGAATAAATATCAGTCGTTGCTATTGAAAATTGTTAACTTAAAAAAGTTTTAATGAAGGGATAAGATTATAACTTTTTGCTTATGATTTTTAAAAAAGAACTGCAGTACCCTGTTTTACAAATATATGATTGATACAATTATTTGGAAATGCTATATATACCAATAATTTTAAGTCATTTGAAAGTTTCATGTTTTGCCTTAAAATAAGAGAACAAATTTAAAGTGAGCCAGCTCAAGTTTATTAAGAAAAAGTTTGAGGCAGTTTGTTTTTAAAAAT
>NW_016817730.1:361160-364617 GCF_001698545.2 Rhinopithecus bieti
ATGAAGGGATAAGATTATAACTTTTGCTTATGATTTTAAAAAAGAACTGCAGTACCCTGTTTTACAAATATATGATTGATACAATTATTTGGAAATGCTATATATACCAATAATTTTAAGTCATTTGAAAGTTTCATGTTTTGCCTTAAAATAAGAGAACAAATTTAAAGTGAGCCAGCTCAAGTTTATTAAGAAAAAGTTTGAGGCAGTTTGTTTTTCAGAAATAATAATAATCATAGTATTATAGTCTCAGATTATGCTTTATGCCAAACGCTGGTATTGTCATCTTTGGTTTCTGGATAAGATTTTACTGATGTCTTAGGTATTATTTTAACAAATGTCATAATTTATTATAACTGCTTAATGCACTCAAAATTTTGTAAAACCTCTTATAATTCAGACTCAAATTTAACATAATTGTGATGGTACTTTGAAAAGCCTACAATGTTACATGAAAGAAGATTCTGGGGGTACCAATAGCTGCGTTATCTACAAACAATATGAGTTTTTGTATCAATATTTTCACACTTTCCCCAAATAAAGTCATTTTTTCTTGTGTATCAACAAAATTGTGTCGTGTTCCTTTAGCTTTCTTATCATTAGTTAACATTATGTATTGTGTACAATCACAATAGGAGGTGTTGAGGAAGCTCATTACCTACTATTTTTGTCCTCCATTGTTCAGAACATAATGTAGACAGAAAATGATAAAAAACAATACCTTAGATTCCTAAGCATAGGGCATGACAGTAATATCATAGTAGTGACATTGGAACCAACATGCAAGTTACTATAAATTCCTGTCCTTATCATATACATCATACATAAAAACAGAAGAGATAATGAGTGCAAATAAAGAAGTGGAACTGGGTGGGATTAACCTCAGTATTGAGAGATTTTGTGAGCATTCTTTTCATGTGCTAGCTGAAATTCCCAATGGCAAATTGAATGCTGCTTATGTCGTTATATGCATGAATGAATATGATTGAAATAATGCATATGTTCTTATATCAAATCCAATTTCACGAATATTATCAACCAACTAAAAAGTCTAATTGCTGATTAGAGAACTTATTACGGAGGTTCTTCTGAATATGCTTCAAATTGACATTGCATACTGGACTATGTCTCATTTATGATTTAGGGAACAAAATGCTTGACAGTGTACACACACCGAGCCATAGTACATACATACGTCTGTCTATATACATACACAAATGCATCTAAATATATACAATATATAAAATGCTATGCAGCATATCACAGCCTTCTCTGTGCTCTTTAAACGTGGATGAATGGATAGCAAAGCTCGCATAACTCTCCAGAACCACATTTTCTCACTTCCTCTACCTTAGTAAAACAATTCCACATGTGGTCCTCGTCTCTGTCGTACAATGTTATGTCTCCAAAACCTAGCACATTGCATGGGACATGGGAAGCAGTCAGTGGATCACCTTAGTTCAAACATCTTCTGCTTCAATCATGCTTTATGGGGCCACAGGCATTTTGAGAAGACGCCTTAGTTATAGCTTTAGGGAAGCAAAGGGTGCAGCAGAGAAAAGCCAACACCCTTCCCATGATCCTAAGGCATATGCCCTCCCTCACTCACAACTCCTTCTCCAGACATATATGCCATCACTCTCCCCATTCCTCTCTCTAGTCCTGATGCCACTAGCCTCTGCAGCTCTTCCAAATAAGTTTATGCCTCAGTGACCTTACTGTACCTGGAAATCCCTTCCTCAGATACCCACATGGCTTATTCCCTCACTTCATTCAAATCTCTTTTTATGAATCATCTTATTAGAGAAAACTCCCCTAACTACCCACTTAAGTGGTACCTTCCACCACTTTTTAAAACATTTATTGAACTTATAATAATAGCATGTCTTAAATATGTATTTGCCCATTGTCTGAAAAACACAATAATGTAAGCTCGAGGAGAGGAGTAGTTTATCAGAATTGTACTCTGTCCTACTGCTTAGAATTGAGCGTAGAAAACAGAAGTTCCTCAAGAAGTATCTATTAAATGAGTGAATAAATTAAGAACTGGGTCCCTAACAGCTATGTCAATACGTTTCTGGTTTTGTTTCATTTTGTTTAACACAATTGACTTCTAGTCTAAAAATAGTTTGAATATTTAAAGTTTGATTTATTAAAACCTGTGTTACTAGGTAGCACAAATTCTATGTATTTTTGATGATACTGAAGATAATTCTATAAATTATTAAATAAGCTTACAAAAGCAAAATGAAAATAGTTTGTAAAATCATTCGTATATTCAAATACTGACAAATCTATTTGTAAAGATAAATCTAACTTTTGTTTTAGCAATAGGGTCTTGATAAAATTTACATTATTTTGCCAGGAGGCTCATATAAACCTGAATCTGGTATTTTAAAGCACTTTCTCCAAATAAAATTCTACGTAGATCTCTGCATAAAAGCATCAAAGTCAAGTGGACAGAATTTAGAAGCTGGAACAATGCAAACTTATGGCTGAATATAAACCGGGACAATAATCAGCACTCTCACGGTGTGTGTGCAAAGAGAAAGGGAATAAAAGGATGGAGTGCTCAAATGGTACTCATTCTCCTAATTAATTATATCATATGGAGAAGAATAGAAAGCCAGACAAGGAAATAACAGAGGCTATTGAAGACAGGCCATATCTTCATGAGCTCAGAGAAAGAGCAGAGTTATGCAAGAAATGACCCTCCAACATGCGATGGCCTGCACACTAGTGAATTTGCTATATTCTATGTCATGGATACTGATAAATCCAATTGAGAACTCCTCTTTCTATATGAAGGAATGAGAAAAAGGAGTTGTTTTGTGTACTGTGATAAATATGGACTCGAAATGTAAATTAACCCAATGATTACTATAAAGCAGGGAGTAGTAAGGATCTAGAACTGGAAATACCATTTGACCCAGCCATCCCATTACTGGATATATACTCAAATGATTACAAATCATCCTGCTGTAAAGGCACATGCACACGTATGTTTGTTGCAGCACTATTCGCAATAGCAAAGACTTGGAACCAACCCAAATTTCCATCAATGATAGACTGGATTAAGAAAATGTGACACATACACACCATGGAATATTATGCAGCCATAAAAAAGGATGGGTTCATATACTTTGTAGGGACATGGACGAAGCTGGAAACCATCATTCTCAGCAAACTGTCGCAAGGACGAAAAAACCAAACACCGCATGTTCTCACTCATAGGTGGGAATTGAACAATGAGAACACTTGGACACAGGGTGGGGAACATCACACACCGGGGCCTGTTGTGGGGTGGGGGATTGGGGAGGGATAGCATTAGGAGATATACCTAATGTAAATGATGAGTTAATGGGTGCAGCACACCAACATGGCACATGTATACATATGTGACAAACCTGCACATTGTGCACATGTACCCTAGAACTTAAAGTACAATACAATTAAA
>NW_016817730.1:367282-368974 GCF_001698545.2 Rhinopithecus bieti
CATATGGAGGCTTAGTATTCCTATGGGAATATAAACAAAGAGACTTTGCCTTTTCTGGGGTGATATGGAAAGATTTCAAAGAGAAAGTGAGATTTGAGGTGGACCATGAAAGTTGGGCACAATTTGAATTGCCCAGGGTCCAGGAAGGCATTTTAAGATGAGCAAATATTATGAGCTCTGGAGGAGAAATATTCAAAGAACCCATGAGTTTGTGAGTTTGGCTGGACTATATTTTTCTCACTATTTATTTTAGTTTTTTTCTATGTCATGTATTATATTTAGTTACTAATTAATTCTGTCATATATTTGTCAAGATAAATATTTGTTTAACATACATTTAAATATAGTTATTTTAAGGGGTCATATTTTGGATTATGTTTATGTTTATACATTAGCTTCAAAAAATACTGAAATCCACAAAAATACAGTATATTTTAAGTAAAAGGAAATTAAAACCATATAAAATGTTTTATTGTTAAACCTATGAAATACTAGAGCAGTTACAAAGAAACAATTAAACTGATTTGTTAGAAAACGTCAGTACAGAAATAGCATACACTGGTAGAAACTTTGCCTCCAAACAGCTATTTTCATATCACACTTTCATATTTCCTTAGGAGACATAATAGGTTTTAAACTATGCCTTATTACTGTGTTGTGAAGTTGGGAAAAAAGAAAATAGACTGTGTATGTAACTATAGCACTTTAATAAAATATAGTATTAGTATTTGTCTAATTTAATAATGCCAATTAACTGAAAACAGATTCTAGTCAATTTGTCTGCCTCTGGTATAGCAAAAAAAAATCTAAGAAACTATCAAATGTGTTTTTAAAATAAAGTTTATATTTTATGTTGAAAGAGAGACAAAACAAAATGCTACAAAGCATTTCTTTTTATTGATCTTCAGATCTGAGCAAATTTATACTTTATGGGAATCCGAGTAGGGAAAATAGAAGGACATCTAAAGTTCATTTCCTCAAGGTGGGGGAAGTCTTCTGAATTGGTCATGCATTATATTTATTCACATACTCATCAGCCGTTTATTAACTCATACATGTATTTATTCACTCATTCAGTTTAGTCTAAACTTTGACTCCTTTTCACATGGCCCTGTCCTTGTCCTAACTCGGGCATGACACTTTCCAATTTCTTCTGCCAAACCCACTGCCTGCCTATCTCATTCTGCCTTTCTTATTAGATCTGAATTAGGACCTCAGAAGCTCACTAACCTGCAGGATATAGACAGTCTGAATTTTAGATCTAGCAATCGTGTAATTTAGATCTTGTTTAATGGTCCATGCTACCTATGCTTTCAATCTTAGACTGATTTTCTGATAAACCAAGCTAAAATTAAACAAGTTTAACAAATTGAGTTAGACTGCATCTTTTATTTCCAAATTGAGCTCCCTAAATAGTCATTCATAAACTAATATACCACTATTCATATTTCCATTTTTAGCTTTCTGGCTTCTGCCTGAGCCTAGAATCCTAAACTTGGACAACTGTAGCTTTGTCTACTTGGCCGATATTTAATTTCTCAAGTATATATTTGGCACTGCAAAGAAGGGACCGTATAAGGCTCAGCAGACATTTTTAAAAGGCATGCGTGCTCTTAACTGCTAAGGGCTTAAATTCTAATAAATTGCATAAAAGCAGGACATAAGAGAAAACTATATAATCATAAAATATAA
>NW_016817730.1:369977-376418 GCF_001698545.2 Rhinopithecus bieti
AACTATATAAAATTAATGTAAATATAAACGTATTTTATTGATATATATTTCTAAAATATATAAAATATAATGTAATTAGAGTGCATTGTAACAAACTTTGTAGAATGGAAGGAAATACTGTATTTAAGTACATACATCTTATACATGCAGAAACTAACCAGCTGAAGGGGGAGAAAAAAGGGATTGAAAACCCAGGGATCTGAAATGATTGTACTGTAAGATAGATAATTAATTAGTGAGATAACTGCCTAAACTGTTCCAAGAGTGTTTTTAAGCCCTTTAAATAAACCAAGATTATTCATACAAATGCATGCTATGAGTACTTGATAAAGCTAACAGACAGAAAGTCAGTAAAGATATGGAACTTGAACAGCACTATCAGCCAAATTTCCCTAATGGAGATTTATAATATACTCCACCCAACAACGGTAGAATACACTTGCTTCTTAAGCATATGTGGAGCATCACCGAGATAGACTGTATCTTGGGCCATAAAACAAGATCAATAAAATTAAGATGGTTTAAATCTTACAGAGTATCTTTCCTGAACAAAACTGAATTAAATTAGAAATCGATAAAGATATCTGGAAAGTCTCCAGGTACTTTTAAATTAAACAACACATTTTAAATAGCTCAAAGGTTAAAGAGGAATTCACAGGAGAATTAGAAATAATCTGACCAGAATGAAAGCATGACATATCCAAATTTGTGTGATAGTGTTCAGCAAGGTTACAGAATTCAAAGTCAACACATAGAAATCAATATTGTTTCTATATACTAGTCATGCACAATTGTACCAACATTTTAAATTTTGTTAAATTAAAAAAGCATTCAAAATTGCTCCCAAAATATAAATACACAGGTATAAATCTAACAAAACGTACCAGATCTATATGTTGAAAACTACAAAACACTTAAGAAATCTGAGACCTCAAAAAATTAAAGATATGAGGGGTTTGTGGTTTGCAAGTCACAATATGGTTAAAGATGAAAATTCTCCCCAAATTGTCAAATAGATTTAATGTAATTCCTATCAAAATTTCAGCAGCGTTTTTGTAGAGACAGACAAATAGTTCAGTTGTGTAGAATGTGGAGTTCTATTATTGCAGCTATGGAAGTAGGCAGAGCAAGGCTGTACAGCTAACAGGCCGGGAGTTTCAAAGCTTTGACTACTGAATCTAGGTTTGTGCTGGGTCAGATTGTGGGATAGTGTCATATGATAAAACTGTTCTGCAATAGATTTAAGTATCGACAGGGAAAATATGTATTCTACAATGGATTGAGACTGCTAGGACAATAAGAATGATTCTCCAATTAGTTACTTCTTGTTTTGCGGGCCCTGACTCTGTAGTTTGGGCCTGGAGAATCCTAAAAACACAGCATCCATCTTTCTGCCTTTTCATTTACCAAGAGTGAGTTCCCTAATGTTTACTTGCCTGTGACCACCCTTCATTCTGTATCCCATTGTCTGCCATACAGAACATAAAACTAGCTCAGTTTGCAGAATGGAAAAGCAAGTGCCAGTTGCATTATATCTACATTTATGTCTGTATTTGCATTATCACATGATGCATTATCATGGGGTTTTCCTGCTTTTATTTTAAAATTTCTCTTGCTTCTAAAGCTCTAATTTGATCAATCCATTTGAGCATGCCCTTAGTAAAAATACCTATTCCTCATGACCTAACCAATCCTCATGGCTTCAGGATAGACCACAGCCAGGAACAGTCATATCTGAACCACTATATTTATGTAGGATATGACTTCTAGTGGAAACAATTTCTAATGGAATAATCAAAATTCTACTTCCTTAGTAGGCAAAGAAAGAGTTAATAATATTAATATTTAGCCAGCATTTTGAAAAATTTGTAATGTTCAAATTGATGTCAGATATTTTTCATTTTATCTTGATTATACATAAATATAGGGAGTATATATGATTTGCCTGTAGTTATGTAAATGACAGAATAGGTTAATGAACCCAGAGTCCAAGCCTAGTATTCTTTTAATGAAACCTGAGGAAGTACAATGTTATTAAATAGTCATAGCAGTATATAGTGTTCATATTGCAAAAAAATAAAAATTGCCTTTGATTTTAGAATCGATACTAATTTTATATCATATTTGCATTGATTTCAATGACTTATGTATTATTCCTGAGTGATTTCAGAAAGGATCTGACATGGGATGATCTTTATGTCTGCTAGAAAGATGTCCAATCTAAACTGAGTACCTGCCCCTTTGACATTTTTACATCTTTACTTAGAGCTAAGAAGTTAATCACTTTTTTGCAATACACTTGATTCTTAAACAATGCAAGGGTTGGGGGAACCAACTCCCCACACAGTCAGACATCTGAGTATAACTTTTGACATTCCCAAACCTTAGCTACTAAATGCCTACTGTTGACTGAAAGTCCTACTGATAAGATAAACAGTTAATTGACACAAATGTATATTACATGTATTATATACTGTATTCTTATAATAAAGTAAGCTAGAGAAAAGAAAAATGCTATTAAGAAAAATATAAGGAAGAGACAATATATTTACTGTTCATTAAGCGGAAGTGGATCATCCTAAAGATCTTCATCCTTGTTATCTTCACATTGAGTAGGCTGAGGAAGACAAGGAACAGGAAGAGGAGATGGTCTTGCTGTCTTAGGGCTGGCTGAGGAGGAGGAAAATCTATGTATTAGTGGACCCATGTAGTTTAAACCCATGTTGATAAGGTTCAAGTGTATGTTTGCTCAATATCTCTAAGAAGCCACTGAAAAAAGTGCCCCATATGGAATTTGTAAAACAGCTGTGGAATTTTGCCACATGAACCACTTTGTTTCCTCACATGAGCTTGACTGATGGAAACAGCAAAAGCAGTAGCTTACAGGGTTGGCAGCAGGTAGAAGTCTCCCCAGTTTCTTCCTTCTCCAAATCCACTTATTTGTTTCTTATTTTTTGTTGTTATACTTTAAGTTCTGGGGTACATGTGCAGAACATGCAGGCTTGCTACATAGGTATGCACGTGCCATGGTGGTTTGCTCACCCATCAACCCGTCATCTACATTAAGCATTTCTCCTAATCCTATCCTTCCCCTAGTCCCCTACCCCGTGACGGTCCCTGATGTGTGATGTTCCCCTCTTTGTGTCCATGTGTTCTCATTGTTCAACTCCCACTTATGAGTGAGAACATGTGGTGTTTGGTTTTCTGTTCCTGTGTTAGTTTGCTGAAAATGATGGTTTCCAGCTTCATCCACATTTCTGCATAGGACATGGACTCATCTTTTTATGGCTGCATAGTACTCCATGGTGTATATGTGCGACATTTTCTTTATCCAGTCTATCACTGATGGACATTTGGGTTGGTTTTAAGTCTTTGCTATTCTGAACAGTGCTGCAATAAATGTAAGTATACATGTGTCTTTATAGTAGAATATAAATCCACTATTTTATCGTTTGGCATCCTCACATTCCATGTATTCATCTGAATCCACGTTTTCCATTCCCTGTTGCTCCTGGACTTCCTCACTTGTCCCACGGTGCATTTCCACCTTGTCCTGATGATCCGACTGCTAGGGATGGGTAGTCATGAGTCATGCACCTACTTAGAGCCAGTCTGTATTTTAGACTGATTTAAAAGGAGAGCAATAATTAATGCAAAATTGCCTTTCCTGGGACCTTTAATGGGTGGATTTCCAAGTCTTTACCAAGCAACACACTGAGCTGTAAGAAGAAATGGCAAAGTTGATGTAATAATGAATCTAGTGGTTCACCACTCTCAAGGGGACATTTTGACAATTGAGAGTTGATTTATTGATTTTTTCTTGTTTCAGTGATTCACGGGCACTGCTGTCATGTAGTGGGTGGAGCCAGGTAGGCCAAGCATGTTGCTGTGAGCAGGGCAGTCCTGCATAATGAAGACTTGTTTTGTGTCACACGGGACTTCAAAATGCCCTGTGCATACTCATAAAGAAAGGAAAAGCCTGTTAATACATTTTAACATTTTTCTTACATTTTATTTTCAAATTTTATTTTTTAGCCTAAAATCCAAGTCTGCTTTAAAAATAAACACAAAGCACCGTTTATAAAGTTTTACTACATACTGTTTTCCAGGAATGCAACTACTATTTCAACCAAGGTAATATTTTACTGAATTTTACCAGAACTCTACCAAGAATTGTTTAGCATTGCAGAAACTCTTCTCAATGACAGTAATGCCACTTGAATTTGAATTTCCTAGACAGTACACCTTAACTGTTTGCATTTATGGTTGTCACAAGTATAATGAACGATGCCATATGTAGGTATGAGCCACTGACTCCATCATTATGTATCTTGGTGTAGTTGGGCCTGAGCATTTATATTTTGAAAAACATATTTTTTGGTATATATTACTATGTTTTTTACATTACAGTTAGGTTAATATATCTATTTTTAAAATTATCTGTTAATTTCATTTTGATATAGTAGAGGGGACTTTAAACATATTTGTTTTCTAAAGAAATATTCTTTACATTTGATGATTTTTTAAAAAATCATAGAATTAAGGATTACTGTATGAAGAAATTAAGCAGACTAGTACCAAATAATAGGTGCAAAATTGCATAATAAGTTATTTAGCTGAACAAAATACATGCTAATTACAAAAGCCCGATGATTGGTTTGTAATAATTGACACACTTATATGCATCAGTTGATATTTCTATCATGTGTAAATTGTGCTACATACAAATGATAAAGTCATATAAAAGTTGGCCTTATAATACAGATGTCTAATAGGCATATAAGTCATCCTTACCAACTTTCAGCCTGCTGACCAGTCATGTAATGAAAATGGATGGTACCTGAATGAGAAAACAATGATATGGCTATCTGAAGGAGGGTGGTCATACCAAAAGGATGAACAAAATACTTCAAGCAAAACTAACAGCAACATAACAAGCTAAGAAGTGACAGGCACAAACACAAGTGGATCATGTTGACTTGAAGCAAGCAGAGTTTCTGCTGCTTCACTGTCTCATTTAAACAGAAGAGTATGCTCAGCATGAAACTAAGAGACAACTTACAGAGAATGGCACCCCGCAGGTTGCAGCTGCTGCCAACACCCAAGGGGCAGAATATAGAGAAGGTGTATTTGTTTATACAATTTGTGAGGAACTGATTGCCTGACATAATTCACCCTTTTCAGACCCATGCTTATAACTAGGAAGCGTCAAGGTCGATATCTCAGTCACACAGCGCAAAAGATTTTGCCATATGTACAGGATTGACTGGAATGGCAGAAGTCATTTCAACAGGACTACTGTCAATATGTCATTTGCGTATGTACAAATCATTTGTTAACCATGGTTGTTCTTAAGATATTCACAAGTAAACCCCTAAGGCTTAATTACAATAGCACTGCCCATTCAATCCTTATTTTGTTCTGAAAATTATATCTACATTGAGCCTAGTCCTAGGTTCAGGCCAAAAAATAAGGAATATACAACTTTAAGGGGAAGAAATACTGACTCCATAAATATCCATATAGCTTTTAAGAAAGATTCGCTTAATAGGAAAACAATGTTTTCTCACATAAAATTCAGGTTTTGTTTAACAAACATATTGAATCCAAAGATAAAGTATAGTATAAAGTAATAGGAAGTGCTTCTGTATTGAAATACTAGTAGTTTTAAATTCTTGACATGAATAACTGGATATGGCATATGTAAATCTACCAAGAAATAAAACAGAGGTCTTAAAATGTAAAGACATGATAGGACATATTTATAACCTCATAAAACAAACTGACATTTTCATATCTTAAGCTGGCCACTTTGTCGTATTTGTGTATGGTTCCTCACTACAAAGTTCTGTCCCTGATTTGGACTCATCACACATGAGAGGAAAAGGCACATGGTGGATGAGGGATACAAATACCATTCTGTTTATGATTCTGACAGATCAATTTGTGATACAAAACCATGGGTAGAATTTGAGAAAATTAGTGTGATATAATGTTATAAATACAAAGGAAAGCATGTGTGTGATTTTCTTTTTTCAAACTTGGTTTTCTACTTCTTACAGACAATAGTTTTCTTTAGAAGTATTAATTAGTTCACTGTGTGATTTTATGGGGAGGAGGAGTGACTATCCATTGGGATGGCAGTAAAAGGTAATGTGCCTTAACGTAATTCACAGTAATGATGAAGGACACATACTAGATGACATATTTTAATGAAATATTAAATGAATTACCAAGAAAAAAGAGAACTTAATTTTCAGTATGAAAGGAAGGGGCCACTGAATAAATAAAGTGGAAGTGAGATAACAGATTCTTAAAGGATTCTTAAAATCTGCTATGTTACATAATTCTGGTCAGTAGAATGATTCATATTTCATTAACTGGTTATAGATAACATATTAGATCCCATTACAAGTTATGTGTCTTACAGTTCAGTTATTA
>NW_016817730.1:378761-458383 GCF_001698545.2 Rhinopithecus bieti
CTGTTAATTTCATTTTGATATAGTAGAGGGGACTTTAAACATATTTGTTTTCTAAAGAAATATTCTTTACATTTGATGATTTTTTAAAAAATCATAGAATTAAAGATTACTGTATGAAGAAATTAAGCAGACTAGTACCAAATAATAGGTGCAAAAATTGCATAATAAGTTATTTAGCTGAACAAAATACATGCTAATTACAAAAGCCCGATGATTGGTTTGTAATAATTGACACACTTATATACATCAGTTGATATTTCTATCATGTGTAAATTGTGCTACATACAAATGATAAAGTCATATAAAAGTTGGCCTTATAATACAGATGTCTAATAGGCATATAAGTCATCCTTACCAACTTTCAGCCTGCTGACCAGTCATGTAATGAAAATGGATGGTACCTGAATGAGAAAACAATGATATGGCTATCTGAAGGAGGGTGGTCATACCAAAAGGATGAACAAAATACTTCAAGCAAAACTAACAGCAACATAACAAGCTAAGAAGTGACAGGCACAAACACAAGTGGATCATGTTGACTTGAAGCAAGCAGAGTTTCTGCTGCTTCACTGTCTCATTTAAACAGAAGAGTATGCTCAGCATGAAACTAAGAGACAACTTACAGAGAATGGCACCCCGCAGGTTGCAGCTGCTGCCAACACCCAAGGGGCAGAATATAGAGAAGGTGTATTTGTTTATACAATTTGTGAGGAACTGATTGCCTGACATAATTCACCCTTTTCAGACCCATGCTTATAACTAGGAAGCGTCAAGGTCGATATCTCAGTCACACAGCGCAAAAGATTTTGCCATATGTACAGGATTGACTGGAATGGCAGAAGTCATTTCAACAGGACTACTGTCAATATGCCATTTGCATATGTACAAATCATTTGTTAACCATGGTTGTTCTTAAGATATTCACAAGTAAACCCCCTAAGGCTTAATTACAATAGCACTGCCCATTCAATCCTTATTTTTGTTCTGAAAATTATATCTACATTGAGCCTAGTCCTAGGTTCAGGCCAAAAAATAAGGAATATACAACTTTAAGGGGAAGAAATACTGACTCCATAAATATCCATATAGCTTTTTAAGAAAGATTCGCTTAATAGGAAAACAATGTTTTCTCACATAAAATTCAGGTTTTGTTTAACAAACATATTGAATCCAAAGATAAAGTATAGTATAAAGTAATAGGAAGTGCTTCTGTATTGAAATACTAGTAGTTTTAAATTCTTGACATGAATAACTGGATATGGCATATGTAAATCTACCAAGAAATAAAACAGAGGTCTTAAAATGTAAAGACATGATAGGACATATTTATAACCTCATAAAACAAACTGACATTTTCATATCTTAAGCTGGCCACTTTGTCGTATTTGTGTATGGTTCCTCACTACAAAGTTCTGTCCCTGATTTGGACTCATCACACATGAGAGGAAAAAGGCACATGGTGGATGAGGGATACAAATACCATTCTGTTTATGATTCTGACAGATCAATTTGTGATACAAAAACCATGGGTAGAATTTGAGAAAAATTAGTGTGATATAATGTTATAAATACAAAGGAAAGCATGTGTGTGATTTTTTTTTTTCAAACTTGGTTTTCTACTTCTTACAGACAATAGTTTTCTTTAGAAGTATTAATTAGTTCACTGTGTGATTTTATGGGGAGGAGGAGTGACTATCCATTGGGATGGCAGTAAAAGGTAATGTGCCTTAACGTAATTCACAGTAATGATGAAGGACACATACTAGATGACATATTTTAATGAAATATTAAATGAATTACCAAGAAAAAAGAGAACTTAATTTTCAGTATGAAAGGAAGGGGCCACTGAATAAATAAAGTGGAAGTGAGATAACAGATTCTTAAAGGATTCTTAAAAATCTGCTATGTTACATAATTCTGGTCAGTAGAATGATTCATATTTCATTAACTGGTTATAGATAACATATTAGATCCCATTACAAGTTATGTGTCTTACAGTTCAGTTATTAATCACATAGGTTTTTTAGAGGGGGGAAATGATTTTTCGTTTTTTTTTTTTTTTTTTTTTTTTTTTTTTTACAACATTAGGAGAAAATAATTACTATTAAACCTTCTGTTTCCATTCACTGGATCTGAGCTGAAATGGATTTGCTTACATATTCATGACTGCTTTGGTTAAATACCATCTATTCTGAATTTTGTTCTCTATATTACAGCTATAACATAAAGGAAATAAATATACTTTCCTTAAACATATCAATAGAGCAAAATTGTTTTTATAATAAAGAACAAATTCAAAGACAGACAATTCAGTTAATCATATAATTTAAGGGTAATTACAAGATCTTGGATAACCCTGAATATTTATTTTCCACCAGCTCACTATCTTATTTGTGTCTTTTCTTATATATTCCAAGATCCCTGCAATTGGAATAATTTCTCTTGATAAAAGAATAAAGAAAAGAGTTAATTATGGTATATATTATTATGATATTTTGAAGGTAAACGTTAAAAATATGCTTTGATGGAATGGGCTCAAGAGAAATGGGAACGAGGATGCTAGTTGAGAAGAATTCTCACATGTCCTTCTCATTTCATAAGCATAGATTAACTAAATTAACTAGTTGCTCACCAAAGCCTGACGTAAAAATGATGAGGTGCAGAAGCCACTAAGTTTAAATGTGTGTTAAAAACAGCAGCAAAACTGTTAGGGGTTTAGTGAGCATCATGGACTATCTGCGGGTGGTTTTCCATGGAGGAGGAGCCCAAGGGAACCCCAAGGAAATATAAGGTGGGGGTCGGGGGGCAGGGTCAGGAAAAGCAGATTTAAAGCTTGAGAGCATCATGCTGTGCTAATATTATAGCAGAGAAAATACTGATTTTCCCTTTCCTAACTCCTTTCTCTTCTTGCCATGAATAGCATATGTGGAATTACTTTTATATATGTGATGAATACATGTATATTCATGACACATGAATCTCTGCCTACAAATCAGTTATGTAAGAAATACGGCATTTCCTTTTTTCTATAAGTCAAGCTAATTTAGGCTTGACTCTCTTTCTTATAAGTCTAGCTAGAAATTCTACCTTAGTCATTCTTAGGGCATCTCTTCTCTACCGTGGGGCCAAGTTCCTGGAGACTTATTCTACATTAGTCATCAGGAGCCTTTCCTAGTTGTTGGTCATCTGTCCACTCCTGAAATAAATGTTCAATGTCCCAGCTTCATGGTAATGTGCCTTACTTTGTTGTTATACATGGACCATCTTTTGATGAAGGGTGAAACTTAGGACTAGGATCCAGCCTCTCAGATGAATCCTGTGGTGTTTCCCTCTGAGATCTGGCTACCTTTTCCAGGCAATGCAGTAGAGTGATACTAAATTCTTTCCTTCTCACAGAGCCTGACAAGCATACATACCCCTTTCCTACTCCAAAGGAATCTACCTCACTCTTTCTCCTTGTCCTTGAAAGCTTCCCTAAAGCCTTCTCTTCTTTCAGAGATAACTAGCATGAGCTTACAGTTTTACAAAAGATGAGAAACACTTCTGACTCCAGGTAGTTTCTGGCCTCTGTCCATCCAATATTCAGAGGCAAGGAATTTCAAAGCCTGTTTTCCTGCTTCACTGGAAAAAATAGGGGGAAATCACCAGGAGTATAAATGCAAATTAGTATTTCAATAAATTATACTACCATTGAGGAATAATCTCACACATTTATATCACCAGGAATACTGATGATGAAGAAATTAATTCCAAAATACAACTTTAAAGCAGATACCTAATGGCTAAGTTCTGACAAAAAGTGTAAGTCTGATTTGTGCATTATGCATATAACTATTTCAGAGGCATGGAAATTAAATCATATTTAAGATATATTTGATGTATTATATTTATTGAAAATAATAAAATTCCATAAAATCAGGACTGTCAGGAAAAGTCAGAATGTTGCCCCTGTACTCAGTTATAGAATAAAGGCAGATATATCTTACACCATTGAATCACAGGTACTTAAAATAAGACAGTAAAGTAATGAGGAAGCTCTGCTACTAATGCTATTCTTCTTCTTTTTTTTTTTTTTTTTTGAGATGGAGTCTTGCCCTGTCACTCAGGCTGTCAGGCTGGAGTGCAATGATGCGATCTCTGCTCATTGCAACCTCTGCTTCTTGGGTTCCAGTGATTCTCCTGCCTCAGCCTCCCAAGTAGCTGGGATTACAGCCATGCACCACCGGGCCTGGCTAATTTTTTTGTGTCTTTGGTAGAGACGGGGTTTCACCATGTTGGCCAGGCTAGTCTCGAACTCCTGACCTCGTGATTTGCCCACCTCAGCCTCCCAAAGTACTGGGATTACAGGCGTGAACCACTGTGCCTGGCCATACTAATGCTATTATTCTAAGCTATTTGCCCTTTCTAGGTTTGCCTTCCTGGATTTTTTTTTTTAATAATTTTTCTTATATGTTGTATTCTTATTAGATGGCTAGAAAGCTCTAGGGTCTGGAAAGAGGGACAAAGTCCTTTGGATAAATAGAAAAGTTGAACTAATTGAGAAAATCATCTGTTTAAATTATGCTTGCCATTTTAGTATTTTCATTTTAGGGACTACATTCATAAAAAACATATGCTGACTTATGAAGTTCAAGCTAGGTTTAATTTTCTTCCTTTGATAGCTTCACGTAAACTGAATACTTTCCCTCCCAATATTCCTCATCTTTCACCCTTGCTTACAGTTGTTATAGGATTTATTAAAGAGTAAGAAGAAAAGAAAATAATAGACATACAAGGGACTCAGGAATAAGACTATACAGAAAATTACATGCTGTTGGCCTTCCGATGTTGAACATGATTAAATGTGAAATATTGCCATAAAACTTTTTTTCAGCTCAGAAGGGTTAGGCCTACATAACAGAAAGAGGAGACAATGAGGAACTAATTTTCCAAAAACAAATTTCTAATTTTACCATTTTGTATAAAGTCATTTCTGACATATAGCAGCAAAAACATTATAAATAAAGTCAAGAGTAATGTTGTACACTCGATCTGCTGTGGCAAAACTGAAGGTCCCCCGTTAGTCCTAATATATTTTCCCACTTTCTTTTTACCAGTGACTTATCTCCTCATTCAAACACTTAAAAATGCCCTTTTGCTGACATTTTAAAGAAGGAGTATCCAATCTTTTGGCTTCCCTGGGCCACATTGAAAGAAGAAGAATTGTCTTGGGCCACCCATAAAATACATTAATGGTAGCTGATGAGGTTTAAAAAAATCACCAATCTCATAATGTTTTTAAAAACTTTACTAATTTTTGTTGGACCACATTCAGAGTCATCCTGGGCTGCATGCAGCCCATGGGCCATGGGTTGGACAAGCTTGTTTTATAGCAACACAATGGAAAAATGGAACCCTTACATTGATACCATCAAGGATGGTAATCAAAGTGTACAAATTTAATACTCTTAAGTAGCTTTCATTTCTAAGAGCAAGAGTGTAAATTAAAGTCAGAAGTGTCAGTTAACTAAATTATGCTGTTAGATGAGAAAATAAAAACTAAAATACTGGAAGTTTCTACAGTCTTTACAGGGCAATCAATTATTGTGCCCTTTTGGTTGATCATGCGATCCTATCTCTTTTAAGGTAATTAAAATCCACATGAATCTCAGCAAGTATATTTTTATGCAGTAGATTCAAAATTTCAAGATGAATTCAAAGGGAAGGATACTGGATTGAGGGTTAAGTACTGGGAAGTGATATGGTTTGGCTCTGTGTCCCCACCCAAATCTCATCTTGAATTGTACTCACATAACTCCCATGTGTTGTGGGAGGACCAGGTGGGAGACAATTTGAATCATGGCAGCGGATTCCCCCATACTGTTCTCATGGTAGGGAATAAGTCTCACGAGATCTGATGGTTTTATCAAGGGTTTCCACTTTTACATCTTCCTCATTTTATCTTGCTGCCTCCCAGTAAGAAGTGCCTTTCACCTCCTGCCATGATTCTGAGGCCTCCCCAGCCACGCAGAACTGCAAGTCCAATTGAACTTTTTTCTTCCCAGTCTTGGGTGTGTCTTTATCGGCATCATGAAAACAGACTTGTAGAGTAAACTGGTACCAGTAGAGTGGGATGTTGCTGAAAAGATACCTGAAAGTATGGAAACAACTTTGGAACTAGTTAACAGGCAGAGGCTGGAACAGATTGAAGACAGGAAAATGTTGGAAAGTTTGAAACTTCCTATAGACTCATTGAATGGCTTTGACCAAAAGCTTGATGGTGATATGGACAATAAGGTCCAGGCTGAGAGGATCTCAGATGGATATGAGAAACTTGTTGGGAATTGGAGCAAAGGTGACTCTTGTTATGTTTTAGTTTTAGCAATGAGATGGGGCACTTTGCCTGCCCTAGGGATTTGGGACTTGAACTTGAGAGAGATGATTAGGGACTGGGCGCCAGAAATTTCTAAGCAGTAAAACATTCAGGGGGTGACTTGGGTGCTGTTAAAGGCATTCAGTTTTGTAAGGGAAGCAGAGCATGAAAGTTCAGAAAATTCGCAGCCTGACAATGTGATAGACAAAAAAACCCATTTTCTGAGGAGAAATTCAAGCCAGCTGCAGAAATTTGCATAAGTAACAATAAGAGGAATATTAATCCCCAAGACAATGGGGAAAATGTCTCCAGGGCGTGTCAGAGGTCTTCATGGCAGCCCCTCCCATCACAGGCTAGGAGGTTTAGGAGAAAATGGTTTCATGTGCCTGGCCCAGAATCCCATGTTGTGTGTGGCCTAAGGACTTTTTGCCCTGCATCCCAGATGCTCCAACCATGGCAGAAAGGGTCCAATGTAGAGCTTGGGCTGTGGCTTCAGAGGGTGCAAGCCCCAATCCTTGGCAACTTCCACAGGGTGTTGAGCCTGCAAGTACACAGAAGTCAAAAATTTGGGTTTGGGAACCTCTGCTTAGATTTCAGAACATGTATGGAAATGCTTGGACGTCCAGGAAGAAGTTTGCTGCAGGGGCAGGGTGCTCATGGAGAACCTCTGCTAGGGCAGTGTGGAAGGGAAATTTGCAGCTGGAGCCCCCACACAGAGTCCTTACTGGGGCACTGCCTAGTGGGGCTGTGAGAAGAGGGCCACCGTCCTCCAGACCCCAGAATGGTAGATCCGCTGACAGCTTGCACTGTTTGCCTGGCAAAGTTACAGATACTCAATGCCAGCCTGTGAAAGCATCTGGGAGAGAGGCTGTACCCGGCAAAGCCACATGGGTGGAGCTGCCCAAGACCATGGGAACCTACCTCTTGCATCAGCGTAATCTGGAGTCAAAGGAGATTATTTTTGAGCTTTAACATTTGACTGCCTCACTGGATTTCAGACTTGCATGGACTCTGAAACCACTTTGTGCCAATTTCTCCCATTTGGAATGGCTGTATTTACCCAATACCTGTACCCCATTGTATCTAGGAAGTAACTAGCTTGCTTTTGATTTTACAGGCTCATAGGTGGAAGTGACTTGCTTTGTGTCAGATGAGATTTTGGACTGTGGACTTTTGGGTTAATGCTGAAATGAGTTAAGACTTTGGGGGACTGTTGGGAAGACATAATTGGTTTTCAAATGTGAGGACATGAGATTTGGAGGGGCCAGGGGTTGAATGATATGGTTTGGCTCTGTGTCCCCACCTACATCTCATCTTGAATTGTACTCCCATAATTTCTACTTGTTGTGGGACGGACCCAGTGGGAGATCATTTGAATCATCAGAGTGGTTTCCCCCATACTGTTCTTATGGTAGTGAATAAGTCTCACGAGATCTGATGGTTTTATCAGGGGTTTCCGATTTTGCATCTTCCTCGTTTTCTCCTGTTGCCTTCCACCCCCCAGCCATTATTCTGAGGCCTTCCCCGTCATATGGAACTGCAAGTCCAATTAAACCTCTTTTTCTTCATAGTCTTGAGTATGTCTTTATCAGCAGTATGAAAACAGACTAATACAGGAAGTAATGGTGTCTCTTCAGAGAACACAAAGATTTGTATTTTCATTAAAAATGAGTATTTATCGAGTACCCACTCTGGGCTAGCTATGTACAACTGTTAAGTGATGGATTGTGACAGATAAGGCCAGAGTCCTCATGGAGTGTTCAACTCTACACAGGGCTGACAAATGTAAGAGAGAACAAGAACATAAATAAATAAATAAGTTAAATTCAGCTAGTGATTGGTGCTATAAAGGAAATAAACAGATGATGTGACCATGATGGGAGATGTGGGTCCATTCAGGTTTCTAGCTCTTTATGGTCAGAATATACTGAGCTTTGAAGGCAAGCTCTGAGCAGGAGGAAACAGGTGGGTTAAATAGATTATCTCTTGGACAATCAAGCTCCTAGATACACCTAAGCATTTTCGCCTTCATTTCAGCCAGGCTTTCTCTCCTTTATTCTATGCTTGCTGGGTTCTTTGCTCTCTAATAGCCAAACTACTAGAACTAGAGATCTTGCCTTTGTGATTCGCTTTTCCTGTTCCCAATATCTGCTTTCTAAGATCTCTTTCAGGAGGTAGATATGGAAATGAAAACAGACATAAGATTTGAACGTATCATTGTGGCTATATGTGAACATATTGCATTAAATTAATTAGTAGAAGTTTGAATAAATTATTTCAGAAGAGGTTTTTGAGTTTAGAGTATATAAGGTTATATTTCTTTATCAACTTACAGTTAACAATGAAGTTATTCCCAATCATCTTTAAAGCTAATTTATTTCCTTTTATGTTTAAAGTTATTTGAAAGAAATATATGCTTCAAAACAATTCTGTTGACCTTTTCTATATGTAAACACACACACACACACATTAAATGGTTACTAGGTGGTTTTAAATCATGGAATTTTTAGAAGCTAAAAGTGATCTAAGTGCAGAACATTAAAAAACAGCACTGTATGATTGAAGTTATGAGCTTTCATTATTTCTTACTCAGGTCTGGGGTTCAGGCACCTGAAGGACTGAATTTTATAATTCCACATCATAAGGCACAGGTTCTAAAGTATATATAACCATTTTACTTAGTCTATTAATTTGCAGGAACCCAAACCAAGAGAATCACTCAGCAGTGTGACATTTCACTTTTAGCTCTTACTGTCCTTTATAATATTGAGGGAAAATAATATTTTAAACTAGCTTAGACTATGGCACATACAGTACATACCTAGATGGTACAGATGGCAGGCAACAAACCTAAACTCTGTAAAAAATCTCTGTAAATAACTCTTATACTTTACTCTGAAAGTAAAGGAAAATAAGAATGCAATGGTAAACTATTTCTTTATTAATACACAAATTCTTGTAAAATAAGAGTTTGTATGTATGAGTCCATTTTCATGCTACTGATAAAGACATACCTGAGACTGGGCAATTTATAAAGAAAAAGAGGGTTAATGGACTCACAGTTCCATGTGGCTGGGGAAGCTTCACAATTGTGGCAGAAGATGAAAGGCATGTCTTGCATGGTGGCAGACAAGAGAGAATGACAGCCAAGCGAAAGGAGTTTCCCCTTATAAAACCATCAGATGTCGTGAGACTTATTCACTACCTCTAAGAGAACAGTATGGGGGAAACTGCCTCCCTGATTCAATCATCTCCCCCTGGGTCCCTCCACAAGATATGGGAATTATGGGAACTCGAATTCAAGATGATATTTGGGTGGGAACACAGCCAAACCATATATTTGTGTATTAATAAAGAAAGAGTTTACTATTTCATCCTTAAGAATTGAGGCACTTACATACAGGCTCACATTCATTCTTATTCTTCTGAGTCTCAGTTTCAAATGGGCTGGATTAAAAATAAATAAAAAAGCAATAAATAAGGCAAGGGAAACTCAACACATGGATAAAATGATTAGATTTAGATGATAAATGGAATTGCTAGAGAAATATTTTAAAAATTAGTGTAATTATAAAAGGTAAATAAATTCTAGATAAACACTGTATTAGTCAGGGTTCTCCAGTGAAATAGAACCAATAGGAGAGAGAGAGAGAGAGAGAGAGAGAGAGAGAGAGAGATAGATGCAATTATGGAGGCAGGAAGTCCCATGATCTACTGTCTGCAAGCTGGAGGCACAGGAAAGCCAGTGGTATATTTCCAGTCCAAACCTGAAGGTCTGCGAACCAAGGCAGCCAGTGGTCTAAGTCCTGGTCCAAGTTCAAAGGCCTGAGAACCAGGAGCTCTGATATCCGACAGCAAGAGAATAGCATGTCCCAGATTGAGCAAAGAGCAAACTCACCATTTTAGTTGTATTTATGCCCTCAATGGATTGAATGGTGCCCTCTTACATTGGTGAGGGACATCTCCTTTACTCAGTCTACTGATCCAAATGCTAATCTCTTCTAGAAACACCCTCACAGACACACCCAGCAATAACATTTTACCAACTATCTGGACATACTTATCCTGTTCAAGTTACACATAAAATTATCGCATTGAGAATGTTAGGCATCCAGTAGTGGTGTGCTTGCGAGCCTACTCTCAGAAAAATAAAGGCCTTGATATGTAGCATTTGACAACTTCCATAGTGTAAATACCCTCACCATAACACATTTCCAGGGATCAACCTGAAGTTGCTGAATGTGGAGTTGGGAACCAATGTATATCATTTTCCCTTGTGAACCAGTACAAGTCAACTGTGGTGTAGCACTATATTAGACCAGTTAACATTTGTTTTATCTAAATTTAAAAATGTTTCTAATCCACAGAAATGGACTTATCTGACACTGTGGGAGATTGGTTAACATAAATTTAATTTTCTAGATAGTGGCTATTTCACCTGTAAGCAAATAGTGTCTATTTATTGAAGATAATTTCTATAAAATATATATGTTTTCTGCCTATAGAGCATAATTTCATCAATTCTTGATGATCTAAGGTCCTCAGTTGATATTAATCTTATGTGAACAATCAGAAAGGTAGTATAGTGGTTAAAAGAACATAGTCTTAAACCAACTGTTTGGGATAAAATCTCTACGATTGTGTAATATTGAATATTACTCAGATTCTTTCTAGCTCAGTTTCCTTCTCTGTTAATTGGGGAAATTATAAGTGTTGTTGGTTCTTGTTATTCAAGGCAGTTATATTCTATGAAGTCACCACAAACACTGAATTAGTAAATACTGGATTATTGTTTCAAGGGGAAATACTGGGTTAATTTCCTGGAAGCTGATTCATCAACCAGTCAATACATGCATTGTTTTGTATATGTTTCTATTTAAAGATAATTTATTTAATATATATTATTGAATCATTAACATGGACCACATAGACATGTTAATCTAGCACTATCACTTGTATGTGAACAAAGCTTATCTAACAAATGTATGTTCTCTCTAAGACACATCACAGCCTTTTTGCATTTAGGATCACTAGACAGCACTATAGCACTACAGCCAAGGGCTGTTTTAAATAGGGAAATCACCAACAGAAAAGCACAGAAGCATGGAAAACATGGCAATAAATAGACTGTTAAAGCGACCCTGTTTATAGTATGAGAGTTGAAACACAAAGGTTGAGCTTTGCCTAGTTTCAACACAACTGGGAACATGCACATCAGGTGACTCAAATTTTTCAAGCTTCTGCCCATGCCTGTGTCTACAAATGAGCAAAATGGGCTGTGAGTGTAATTTGGGAGTTACTGTCAAAGATCAAAAAAGCTGGACACTAGTTAAAGGTCAAGGTCAGGTGGTAATCCGTAATATACTGCTGCAGAAGGGAAGAGGGTCCAGCATGACCTGAACTCAACTTAGATTTGTACAGGGGGGACTGGGCATTTTAAAGAGAGAATTGGGGAATAAGGGGAAGGATGAGCAGGGACTCAGTTGAGTCAGGGTAGCGAAATATTATAAATTGTTGGTCAGTGTAAATGATTCAATCCTCCAGTAGAGACTGGGAGGCAAGCTATTCCTCCTGATATTTACATTGGAAAGGAATGTTTCCAGGTCCTCAATTGTAGGAGATACATAGGCATCTCAAAGGGATAAAGGAAGGATCTACAATTGTAAGCCCTTTGTAGTAAATGCTCTAAAAAAGGTGTTCAGGGCTTATCAGGTGTGGGCTAGAATAGTCAATTCTTTTGGCAGCCATGAGCTTCCCCAGGCAGAATCTTAAATGGAGTTGGGGTCATCCTAGGGATGCAGGGTTGAGCTAGTGCTTATTCAAGTCTTTTCATAGGATGGTGGGAGAATTTCATGTGCATTGACAGCCTGTGGATTTTACAGGTCAAGCATGAGACCTAGTCAAGGAGTTCCGAGGAGCCTGGCTTGCATTTGATCAAAGAGAGAATCTTTGTCATTACAAATACATTTTATTAAGTAGGCAAATTCACAAATATGAAGTCACAAATAATGAGGGTCGACTGTATTTTCACATTGTTATTTAATATATGTAAATTGCTTAGAACACTAAGCACTCAATAAATGTCTCCTTAAATTGTAATGTAAAATGTAGGAAGTGTTGAGTTACAAAGCTGTTTGTTTTGATCTTTATCAGCCTGCCTCAGGTTGCTATTTTAATATTTGGTCTTCTTTTTGTTTTGTATTTTCAGTTTTCCAGTTTACTGCCAAGCTTCCACTTTTTCTCACTGTTAGTTTGTGGTACTCTGGCCTTTTAATCCCAGCCCTCCTGCACCCACATTCTTTGCAAACATGTTTCAGTTGACTATTTAACAAGGCTGAGTGAGGACTTGAAGGCACTCTGAGTTGCTAGCTCTATTATGATCATTTTATTTATTCACATTTTGCTTTTAGACCCAAGATCCTGCCTGTGTTCCAGGTAGTTGAGGTTGTTAGGAGTCTGCCTTTTATGTGTGGTGGATTTTTATGACCATTTGGGGACAATGTTCAATTTATTAGTATATTTTTTATCATTGAGGGTTTTGGCCAAGAACTTTTTTTGTTTAGGAGCTGTGACCTGGCCATGATCCAACCTAGGTGAGATGCTCAGACCACATGATTTTCATACAGACACAGATTGTGGTGAATCTTATGGTACAGCTTACAGCAGACTCCATGGTAGATTTTATTCAGATCTCACCCCTCCACTAAATAGCCAACTGAATTTCATGACTACAAAGAAAGGAACTATCACATGATGAATTATTTTATATTATTTTTGGCAATATACAACAAATATTTACATTATAAAAATATTCTTGACTTTTGAAGTCAAAATTTGGGTGTCACTCGAGGACTTTGCCTGGCTAAGGTGCAAAATTCTTGTGAATTTTAAAACAGCTTATATATAAATCTTTACAGAAAACTAGGAGGTGAGGAAAATCCCTCATGAACTTGGATGTTATGAATTGCAGTCTAGGGGTTTAAATAGGTTTCACTTATGTTCATGTTGGATTGTTAGAATAGGTATTTCATGAAGAATTTTATTTCAGATAAGCTCATGATAGATTTTACCATTTTATTTTGGTTCAATTATATAAATACTATTTAAAATCCAGCTCTTACTAAGGGTTAATATGGTAATGAATTCTAGTATTGCCTTTCAAAACAAAGATAGATTTTTTTTTTACTCTTTTTTTCATGTTCACTTAAAAAATCTTGCTGCTGTCTTTATATCAATGTTTCATAATTCTATTAGCCACATTTTGTTGACCTGCATATTCCTACAAGCCTGAATTTTAAGTTACAATTTTGTATTCAATATTAGTAGTATTAAAACAAACATATCAAAGGAAATAAAAACCCTAAAATTTAATGTTTCACAAAGGAACTCTATGTGTTAATACAATGTCCTTTTAGAGTTAGCATATGTGTGGGAAATGCATTTTAAATAAAAATATATCTGACCTGGAAGAGTAGACAAATCTGCTTTACAGCAAGTTGAAAGTGTAGAGAAATATTTATCTTTCAGTTACCAGAATAACAAATTAAGGCAGCAAGGAAAGAAAAGGGAGGAGATGAAAGGAAATAAAGGAAAACCAAGAGGTAAGTTAAGAAAGAGCTATTGCTTATGAACTTCTTCCTAAAAAATGATACGGGAAAAAAAAGAGATAAGAAACAGAAAATTGCATGCGACTTCAGTGTTTATGTTTTGATGGAAATGTACAAATCATTTTCATGCTTTGCAGTGCTGTCATGCTCCATCACTTTAGTCCATTTTCACCTTCCAAAGAAATTCTGAATGGGACTTCCTTCTCTGGCAGTTAATTAATCTTTCACAAGCCTGCAAGCCTGCTCTTGCAGCCTGTCTGCCAGGGATGCCCCACACCTTAAGACAGTGACTCATGAGTAGATTTCTTACCCTCTGGAGCAGTACTTTCTTCCCTTGAGCTATCTGAAGACTTAACTTTTCTACTTTGTTTGGGAAACTATGTGAGCTGTAATATATCACTGAAGAATTGCTCCTCCCCCCACCCCCACACCCCACCACCATAAGTGAATATATAGTACTCCTGGATAAATTAATTGGGTGATAATGACAACAAAGTCTGAATATAAATTATGAATGTGGACAGTATTTTACCAATAGTGTATATCATATAAATGTAAGGACACATATTACTAGATTATAAATTCTCTGTGTATATACATATGTTAGATTACCATTGTAATAACACAAATGTACTTATATTTATAATAATGTTGCATTTGGCCAGGCGCTGTGGCTCACGCCTGTAATCCCAGCACTTTGGGAGGCCGAGGAGTGAGGATCACGAGGTCAGGAGATTGAAACCATCCTGGTCAACACGGTGAAACCCCGTCTCTACTAAAAAAAATACAAAAAATTAACCAGGTGTTGTGGCGGGTGCCTGTAGTCCCAGCTACTCGGGAGACTGAGGCAGGAGAATGGCGTGAACACGGGAGGCACATCTTACAGTGAGCCGAGATTGCGCCACTGCACTCCAGCCTGGGTGACAGAGTGAGACTCTGTCTCAAAAAAAAAAAAAAAAAAAGTTGCATTTGCTTAAAAATACTAATAAACCTGCAAATAAAAAGAATTTTTAGTCTAATTGATGGAAGATTTGGTATGTTAAATTTTTTAAAGGTTACAGCATAATTCTTTACAGATTGAAATGCCTCAGTTAAAACAAAACCATATGGCCAGGGATGGTGGCTCATGCCTGCAATCCCAGGACTTTGGGAGGCCAAAGCTGGAGGAGTTCTTGAGGCCACAAGTTTGAGACCAGCCTGGGCAATATAGCAAGACTCTACCTCTACAAAAAGAAAAAAAAAAAAAAGTGTGAAATTTAAAAGTTTGGTATACATTATTTTCATGTGCAAATGTTTCCATCTGTTGTCATTTCCATTTAATCTGAATTAACTTATTTTCAGCCTTTCTTGTAGAAAACGTCTGCTGTCAATGGTGTTACCATATTTTATTTATCTAAAAGTGTTTTATTCTCATTATTGAGGGAATTCTTGGCTGAATATTGAATTGTCAGCCCTCAAAAAAGTGAATCTGTCTCCATTATTTCTGTTAAAATGTCAGTTGCTATTTGTATAATTGCTCTCTGCACATTATGTTTATCCGTGGCTGCTTTAGAGATTTTGTTTTGTTTTGCTTTTGACAGTTTGACTATTATATACTTAGGTGCATTCTTTCTGTTATTAAGCCTGTTTGGATTTTGCTGAGCTTTTTCAATCTTGATATGAATGTTGATAGGAATGTTGATATGAAAATATCAATGTTATTTTTCATTAAATTGGGGAACATTTTAGCCATTATTTCTGCAAAAATATTTCTACCTTATCTATCTCCCTCCTTCTCTTACCCCTCTCTGATAACACAGTTATACTTATGTTAGACCTTGTAATATTTTTCTACTGATTATTGAGACTGTAATCCATGGTTTTTCAATATTTTTTATGTTCTTCAAATCAGATAATTTCTATTAATCTCTTCATTCTCACTACTTTTTTTTCCTTCAGTAAGTCTGGTATTTTGCTCACCCAGTTCACTTTTATTATTATTATTATTATTATTATTATTATTATACTTTAAGTTCTAGGGTACATGTGCATAACGTGCAGGTTTCCCAGTTCACTTTTTAATTTCACATATACTTATCCATTCTTGCATAGACCTCTTTTTTGTGGTTTGCATTTACCTTCTGAGATTCTCTATCTGCACACCCATTATAACTATGTTTCTTTAAATCTTTGAACATAGTAATAGTACATCATTTGTAGTCTTGGTCTTTGATTTCCAGTGTTTGATTCAGAGTCTGTTTCTGTTATATATATATATTTATTTTTCTTGTGTATGGCTTACATTTTTACCTCTTCACACATGTACATATGTACATTTAAAAAAAATTACATGCTGGGGTTGGGTGTGGTGGCTCATGCCTGTAATCCCAGCACTTTGGGAGGCCAAGGTGGGTGGATTACTTGAGGTCAAGAGTTCGACACCAGCCTGGCCAACATGGTGAAAACCTGTCTCCACTAAAAATACAAAAATTAGCCTGCTGTGCTGGCACAGGCCTGTAGCCTCAGCTACTCCAGAGACTGCAGCAGGAGAATCGCTTGAACCCAGGAGGCAGAGGTTGCAGTGAGCCAAGATCATGCCACTGCACTCCAGCCTGGGCAACAGAGCAAGACTCCATCTCAAAGAAAAAAAAAATACATGTTGGATGTTGTTAATGACTAATTTGGAGAAATCTATATTAGATTGTCTCCTAGAAAAGGTAGTGAGTTATGTTGTAATGAGCAGTTTAATTATGGGAAGATCATTTTTTCTCTTTCAGGCATGGTTTTATTCATTGGTAATAGAACTGAACTTTTGTTTTGAACTTAGTTTATGAACCTTACCCTTACTCCTATAGTGGAGCCTTTCTTGAATCTCCAAGTGAGAGTCTGAGGTATGCAGTAAATTCTCTCCATTTCACCCAGGATTAAACTCCAGAGTATTCTTTCTAGCAGTAGCTAATCTCTGGTATTATTGTTCAGCTCTCAACTATAGAGCAGGAAATCTCTGCTAGACCTTGTGGAATTTTACTCTATAAAAATGCCATCTAGACCTTCACCCAAAATTCATGGTGAATCCTCTCACAAACTGCTGTCATTCCCAGCTGAGCTCCTTTTTGTCAGCTACCCTACACTCCAAATTTTAAGCAACTCAGAAGCCTAGACTTTTCTCACTGCTTCTCAACTCAGTGAAACTTCAGTTCTACTGGACTCTATTTCTGTATTTGATAGTAAAAAGTGCATCCAAGCAGAAAGTCATGGAGGTTACAGAGCTCATTTTGAGTTTTTCCTTCTCTTAAAGATTATAGTCCTGTGCTATGTGTTTAGTTCAATGCCAGTAAAAACTTACTTTAGGTAATGTGTGTAATTTTACAGTTGCTTATTGTAAAAGAAGTACAGAAACTGGTTACTTTATCATAGTTGGAAGCATAAATCCTAACAAGCCAATTTTATTGTTAGATAAAAGAGAGAAAGCAAATTGTCATAGGTCAGGCAGAATGAAGGTTGTGAAGGAGGCAGGCGCATTCAGAGTTAAAATAGAGCCTGTGACATTAGGGCTATTGCAACATACTACATCTGTACTTGAAAGTAAAGTAAAAAAATGGAGAAGAGATAAACTTCAGGGATCAGGTCAACAGCACATGAGGTGAAAATATTTTGTGGGAGACAACAAATCTGAATAAAAGTCAGTGGCTTTCTCTCCATCTGCTAATTAATTTTCCCATTTTCCCGCCTTTTGCCATTAATCTTTAGAAAATAGCCATCCCTCAAGAGCTGTCTTCATAAGTCAAAATAAAAAGAAACCAATCAGATTTTATAAAGAGTTGCAAAAATTGAAGAGATAATGAATAAAACCCCAAATTTCAGTGAAGAACATGCAGTGCATAAAGGAATCACCTAAGTAAAGATATGAAATCAGTAATTCAGACAAAATACTCTATTTGCAAAGAAATTACTGAAATGCTATATTTTAAATTGTTTTATATAATAAAATGTCAAAAGAGTTAAAATATTTTATTATGATTTATAAGATAATAGATGCAAATGAAAAGCAGACTGAGAAAGATCAGGAAACAAGTGAGCTAGAAAACAGAAATAAAAGCTTTTGATTGCCCTCCCCCTACCCAACACACAAGTAGAATAAACATAATTGAGAGTTATGAAGAACAGATATTAAAAATGAAAAAATAAAGATTGTAGAGAAAATGTTAAATGTAAAGGCAAATTAGACAAAAAAGAACATAATGTTTCTAAACAAAATAAATGGACTAAATTGAAGAGAAAGAAAAAAAAGACACAGGGGAAGAAACTTGCCTGGAATAATAAAAGTCTAGGAATAATAGCTGGGGCTTTCTATTAGGGTATGCTGTGCTAAAATTTTTGAACTTCAGTATTTGGGAAAGAAACTGTAAGGGCTCTTGGGCGTAAACACCAAACAAGCCCTAAAGAAGGTTGGGTGGGAATAATTGGAGAGATTGGACTGACCTTAGACTTTGCAGTACTCTAACAGTGAACCGTTTCTCCACAAACATTTGAGGAGGTCAGGTGGCCCAAGAAATTATGATCAGTGAAAACTGCCATTGAAGTACTGAATAATCATTGAACTGTCTAAAAGTATGGATGCAGAGGATTAAACATATATTAAACACCAGGAAAATGGGGAAGGAGGGACACTGAATTTCAGCTTTGTGATTACAGATCAAAATATGTTATGATTTTTGATATTCTAAATTTAACAATAAGATTTCTTACATTTCAGAGGTGAGTAAAAAGAAAGTAGGAGGAATATAAATACATTATTTTCCTTTTTTCAATATACTTTTAAAATGAAATGTTATTAAAATAGCATACTTTAATATTTTTCTTAATGGTATCTTTTAGATAGTGATAGCTCTTGTCTTGTAGCAAGAAAGTATCTACTTGACTTTCAGCAAAGCCTTTAGTTATTTTATTTTATTGTTAAATGTCATATAATTTAATTTAATAATTCACCATTTTAATATAATAGGAATACAATTCTTAATTTTTATCTCTTTCTTTCTCTCCTACCTCACCTCACTGTCTCTCCATAGATCTATAACTAGAGTAATTATACTAATATTTAAAGATGATTATTTCAAGATAGTGGGCTTTGGAATAGAAACTTTAAAATGTTCATACTTACATTTTAGATTCATTAAAATAACAGATAAAATTTGTACATAAAAGTAATTTTAAAAGAAATAACTTATTTTGTGAGTGTTGGCACTCCCTTCAAAAAAGATTAAACGTCATAAGTAAAACCCAAGTATACTTCTAAATATTCAAATAAGTTGGTATATTTCTTGGTTCAGCAAACTTTTTTCAAAGGGCTATGAGTTAAATATTTTTGATTTGTGGACCATATTGTCTCTGTTGTGGCTATGTAACTCTGCTACTGTAGTGGGAAAGCAGCAATAGACAATGTGTAAACAGATTGGCATATTCCAATAAAACTGTATTTAGAGAAAGAAGCAGTCATTTCAGCATCATGGTTTTTGACCCCTGGTGTACACATCATCAACTTTAGTGGTTAAAATATTATCAGCCTATCTGTGAAATATTGAGGTAAGGAAACTAATTCAAAATATTCCTGATGTATTGATTTTATATTCTTGCTCCAAATATTTATTACTGTAATACTTAGCTTTGATGAGAAAGGGGAAGTGTTGCTAAATAATTTACATACATATTCATATACATGCAAATTTTTATATCTTTTGATGTCTCAAAAATGCCCACATTTAAGGAAGGAAGGGCATATTTTGCTTCTTACAGTTCATATACACTGTACTCAAGTTGACTTCTTCCTTCCCATTTTACATTTCTAACTTTGATCTCAGAATGTAGGAGCTGGACAGGATCACTGAGTGCATCAAGTAAATAGTTTCATTCACACAAGAAGAAAATTTATGACCACTAAAATTAAACAATTTTTTACAGTTACCATGCTAGTTCTTGCCAGTCAGGACTGGAATTCAGTCTCCTGGCTCCCATTGCAGAGTTTTGCCTGCTGCACTATATTATTGTACATGGCTTGGTTCAAGCCACAGAAGAACTAGTTAATCAAAGATTAACTATCTGATTTATCTATATATATTATATATACATATATTTTTTTTGAGAGAGAGAGCGCCTTGCTCTGTCACCCAGGCTGGAGTACAGTGGCTCAATCTCTGCTCACTGCAACCTCTGCCTCCCGGGTTCAAGCAATTCTCCTGCCTCAGCCTCCCGAGTAGCTGGGATTACAGGCGTTATGCCACCACGTCAGGCTAATTTTTGTATTTTTAGTAGAGACGAGGTTTCACCATGTTGGCCAGGCAGGTCTCGAACTCTTGACTTCAGGTGATCTGCCTGCCTTGGCCTCCCAAAGTGCTTGGATTACAGGTGTGAGTTGCAACGCATGGACAACTATCTGATTATTATATTAGGAATGCATTTATATTGACTCCTCTGTTTTGAGTACTTATTAGTTATCCTGATTCTATTTTTTCTCTATTTTAAAAATAGGTTTATAAGTAAAGTTATTTAAGACCAATCAGTCATTACACATGAGAAGTGATATTGCTCTATGTATATCCTATTTCATCGAGAAACAGCCCTTTCATAAAATGGCAAAAAAACACAGCTGCATTTGTCCCTTTCTTCTGGGTCATTTCTAATAGTTTAGATTAGTGGTTCTCAAACTTTAACATGTATCAGCATCACTTGAAGAGCTTGCTAAAACACAGATTGTTGGGGCCTCCTCCAGAGTTTCTCATTCAATAGGTTTGGGATGAGGCTTGAGAATTTGCATTTCAGACACGTTTCCAAGTGACAGTGATACTGCTAGTCTGGGTAAAAAACTTTAAAAACCACTGGTTTAAATTCTCAGCCCTAAAGGCCTATTATAATTACCAGGGGAGGCATGAATCCACTAATTAATTCCCAGGCTCCATCATCAATCAGCTTAGAACGTCTGGGCCTTGAGACTGGGTATGAGTACTTTTTTCTTTTTATTTTTGGTTTAATTAATTAATCAGTGCATTAATAATTGTACATATGGGGTACAATTTGATACTTCCATACATATCTGTGGTGTAGAGAGATCCAATCAGGGTAGTGAGTGTATTCATCACTTCATGCATTTACCATTTCTTTGTGGCAAGAACTTTCAAAAGCCTCTCTTCCAACTGTTTTGTAGTATACAATATTTTACTGTTAACCATAGTCACCCTACTGTGCAACAGGACACCAAAATTTATTCCTCCTATCTAATTGTAACTTTGTACCCACTGACCAATCTCTCTCTATTTTCCCCTTCCTTTTCCCTCCCCCAGTCTCTGGTAGCCACCGAAGTGCCTCAGTTGATTCCAGTATATAACCAAGTCTGAGATACAATTAAGAAAAGTAATGACTAAAAGAGTTTGTCTTATGAATTAGTGCAATATTGTCTTAACATATTCCTCTATTATGTGGGGATAATTTTTATACTGTCATTTCATGGTAAAGAATAAATGTGATAGAATAAAGATGACTTTACCAAGGGATTCCATAAATTGAAGGTAATTTAAGTTTAGTTGTATGCTACTAATCCTATAAAGTGGTGAGAATATAAGGTAGCTGTAGAATTTTACTTTTAAAATGTTGTTGTAAAATATTTACCATTAATAAAATTATTTTATGCCTCAGTTCCTTAAATTATTTTTATTAGCCTTGTATAGACAGCATAGATACTAACTCCTAAAATTCTTAATTTCTCTCTTTACAGTGAAAGATGCAGATGTACACTGTATGGACATACAGATTCTGTGAACAGCATTGAGTTTTTTCCTTTCTCCAATACTCTTCTCACAAGTTCCGCAGACAAGACCCTGTCTATATGGGATGCAAGAACAGTAAGTAAATCATCCACTTTTTTCCCGGGTTTTGATAAGTCTGATTATTCTTGGTAATTCTTTGGGTATGGAATATGACTTAAAAAGTGATTGTGTAAGGGCATTCAGGGCAAAAGAACAGTAAAAGGTTCATAATTACAAGATCCTTTCTATGCACTTGTATCCATTCTGCCTCCCAAATGTGATCAGGTAAAAATAATATAATTATCTCATTAAACATTATTTCAACAATTGTTTATAGAGATAGAAGCTCTGCTGGTTCACAGGATACAAAAGGGAAACACACACTGTGCCTCTCCTTAAGGATCTTATATTTAGGTAAAGGAAGAGAAACAAGAGATCATTCTGATGAAATGAGACATGCGTTAATAAAATGGAAGACTATGTAAGTCCAGGAGGAAAGCAAGAAAGAGAACCCATATCTGCTGGAAGAGTGTGGATGGCTTTCAAAGGAGCCTATGCTTGAGCTAAGATCTAGAGGGTAAATAGGAAGTATAGGTTATCTGGAGAGGGGTAGATTCTAGGAGAGGGCAATACATGCTCAAAGTCATAGAGATGTGAGGCTGCAGTGGCATGTTCTGCCAGTAATGATATAAATGGATAGAGCTTAAGGAAAAAGAGGCATGATAGGCAAGAGTGTACAGAGAGACAAAAACAAGATCATGACATATTAGACCAAAGTGTTTAACTATTTCTGAGGGAATTAAAGAGCATTAAGCAAACAGGGCAACATAATTAGATTTACATTGTCAACTGAAGAATGGCAAGGTTCATAAATTTGGAAAATAAATTCCTCATAAAGGGTTACAGTCTGCAGGGTCACTGTTCGGACAAGCTGGAAATCATAGCCTCCAGCCAGAAGCCAGAAACAGATACTTCAAGGGAGGAGCAAGGGGAACAGTAATTTATGCTGAGTTGGCTATATCAATATTTCATAAGCTTGAGGAGGAGTCATGATTATTTATGAAAGGTGAATCATGCAGATGCACGATATACATTCATGCCCCTTCATGGGTCCCATGTACCAAAAATGGCAGTTTAGCATGATCCAAGGCTGGAGTTTTCAGCTGCCTGACATCAGAAGGTAAAGTAGAGGACATGAAAACCCTTACTGCACATGCTCCACAGACTGGCCAGAACCACTTCATGGTCACTGGTCTCTTATCAGGCTAAAAGAGGAAGGGGAGTATCAGGTGGCTGGTTGATTTAACCTCCAAAACAGAGAAAATTACTTTAAAAAAAACCACACATCTTCATACCTTATAATTTTTTTGTTTGTTTGTTTTTTGAGACTGAGTCTTGCGATCTCTGCTCACTGCAACTTCCGCCTGCGCTGGTTGATTTCTTGAGGTCTTTTGAAAGGGTTGGTTTGGGCTGGGTGCAGTGGCTCACACCTGTAATCCCAGCATTTTGGGAGGCCGAGACAGGTGGATTACTTGAGGTCAGGAGTTCCAGACCAGCCTGACCAACATGGTGAAACCCCATCTCTACTAAAAATACAAAATTGGCTGGGTGTGGTGGTGCATGCCTGTAATCCCTGCTACTTGGGAGGCTGAGGCAGGAGAATCGCTTGTATCCAGGAGGCGGAGGTTGCAGTGAGCCAAAAATCACACCATTGCACTCCAGCCTGGGCAACAAGGGCCAAACTCTGTTAAAAAAAAAAAAAAAAAAAGGAAGGAAGGAAGGTCTGGTTTCTGTTTAGCCCTTAGGGAAGCAAGGCTAATGGTTATTATTAAGGGAGGGAGTATGAGGAGGCTTTTCTGAACACCATCCTGTCCTGGCTGAGAGCTCAGTTTTTTCAAGGTTACTCTGGGGTCCTGTTGGCTAAGAGACGCTTCGTTCAGTTGGCTGGGGGAGGGCCTTAGAATTTTACTTTTATTTCTCCCCTTTTTAGAAAGATGATCTTGATAAGGAAGAAAGGGAATCAGTCATGTGAGGAATCTAATATAATGGGCTATGAGTGGATGAGAATTTGAGCTAGGAAATAGTGAAGATGAAAAGGAGAGAATGCATTAAACATAGGAAGTTTATCAAAATTTGGAGAATGATTGGAGGTGAAGATTATGCGGGGAGGAGGAGGAGTTTAGGGCGAGCAACTTTTCAAATTTGTCTAGGAATGAGGGTTTTCCTGAATCGTGAGATTTTCCGAGCTAACATTGGACAGACCTGGATTACTATAGGTTCAAGAGTGAATTTGATTTGAAGAAAGTGTATTGGTCTGTTCTCACCCTGCTGATAAAGACATACCCAAGCCTGGATAATTTATAAAGGAAAAAGGTTTAATGAACTCACAGTTCCTTACAGCTGGGGAGGCCTCACAGCATGTTGGAAAATGAATGAGGGAGCAAAGTCACGTCTTACATGGCAGCAGGCAAGAGACCGTGTTCAGGGGAGCTCCACTTTATAAAACCATCAGAGTTCATGAGACTTATTCACTATCACGAGAACATCATGGAAAAAACATGCCCCTGATTCAGTTACTTCCCACTGGGTCCCTCCCTTGACATGTGGGGATTATTACGATTCAGGGTGAGATTTGGGTGGGGAACACAAAGCCAAGCCATATCACAAAGTAAACAAAATGTAGGGACTACACTTTCAGACAGTTCGGCTGTGAAGATGAATAGGGGAAAAGACTGTAGCTCTAAGATCAAATAAAGGATCTTCCTTTGTTCAGATAGGAGACAGCATGTTTATTTTCTTATGGGTAAGATCATGGGAGATGTAGGAAAGAGAAGAGAGAACACAGAGTTTATTGAGCACGGATTATCATAACTTGAAGAATGCCAATATATATAAAACAAGGCCTCCATATTCTTCTTAGCAATATTTTATAAAGATTACAAGACAAACACTGCTGTTGACTCTATAAGAAAAGAATAAATATTCATAATTTCTGGTTCCTGGGTCAATAAGAAAGAGAAATGTAATTTCTCCCAATTTATTTCCCATATACAAAACATGAGTGACATAAATAAAGGAATATGATAATGGACATACAGATGATGTTAGGAGGGATGCAAGTTCAGTGTGTGAAGCCCTTTTTAGACCTCTGAGGCCAATTTATTTAGGATATATGAAGAACAAAATATGCTCAGCACCACACATTATAGAAAAAACTAAGGTAGAGTTACCCATGTCTTGGTCACCAACTTCACATGTTGCAGAGATTTAAACTTCTGGGGAAGCAGAAGTCAAGGGGGCATTGTGGAAAGAGTGCATCAGGCATGACTTAAAAATAAAATCAGGATGATTTGTTGTTGGGTACAAAGGTCCCACAATCTCCTCCTTGCTTTAAAATAGTTTCTTAGACATTGATGCAGTGGAATTTGTTCCTGCTAATGGAGCTTCAAGGAAAAGCAAGATTTTCAATATATTTCGCCCTAAAAACTTAGTTGTGAAGTGTGCATAAAAGTGATTGGTAGAGGAATATCCATAGAGAAAATATTAATTTAGCAATGACCTAAATTCTATTGATGTCAAGGTTTATTTCTGTCTTTGTCAAGTGCTATAACTGAGTGTTCTAGGAAAGTCTATTTCTTATTTACTTTCTCTTATGTGAAAAACAGAAGCACTAATGCTTAGCAGTAAAACTGCTCTAATTTTAAGAAGTTGTCTCTCATGTATGCCTGCCTTGAATGCATACAACTGTTTATTGATGGTGACCTTCCTCCCTGAGTTTCTGAGCTCTTTCTGTGCTATCCTTATTCACTGCAGTATCAGGAGAAAAAGAGGGATTTGGCACAGCACAATACCTTCAGCATAGTGCAATAGCATATGCATTGAATGTAAGAGCATAGAAGGGCTTGCAAATCCCATTTGTATGACTTTAATAAACATAAATATTTTTAAATTGACTTAGTGGCAAATTAAAATTTATATCACTAGAATTATTATTGCAATTTTATTATTATGCATGCTAGCTTTATATTAATACTAGAAAAGGGCTCTAAAGTATTTTGGTTTAAATGAAATATTATTCATAAATATGTGATCAATGCATCATTAATTAGAAATAAAGTTCATTTAATGAGTTTATTTTCTAAAAATATTTTCAAACCAAGTAGAAAAAAATTAAATTGATAGCTATGTACTGTAGAAAACTAGCATATAATGCAAAGGGAAACTCATTCAAGTTATTAATTGCTAGATAATATAAATTGTTAACTAAAATACTGATATAAAATTCTGCAAGTTGAAATACGATAATCCAAGAATTAAACAGAATCATTCCACTAACATTGGATTAGGCAGCTGTGGCAACTTCATTTCAGATATACCTAATTTATTTAAAAAAACAAAAAAACAAAAAACTTTAAATCACCCAGATTTTAAAATTTATATTGTTATATACATTGTTTTAAAAGACAAAGACATGTGTTATATATTGTCTATATAATATGGAATTATTAGTTGTATTTATCCCAATGGTTCATAAACAAGTTAAAATAAATTTACATTTTTAGTTAAATAGTAAGAGATTTTGAAAAGGGTAACCAGATTAGCTAAAGTGTTTTTCTATGTGGTAATAATAAGAACTGTATAACATATTGATATGGATGACATTATTTGATTTGCAATATCAACTGAATCCATGGTATACTGGCATGCTGCTGCTTTATAATTTTTAAAATATGTTAATTCCTTGATACATGATAAATTGTCAGGTTATACTGAAGGTCTGGACCTAAAAGGAGATTAATGACTTTCTTCTATTAGTGAAGCAGTAATAGTACATTCTGTCACCTCAATGTGATCAATTACTATTGAGAAACCCTCTAAAATATTTTTTGATGAAATATGAAAATGACCAGTGGATTATATTCCTATAAATTAATTTTAAACCTCCTTCTTCCACTCTCAAACATATACTAGTTTTAAATCATTAATCTGATCTAACACCTTTATTATCAAAATAATGAATGTGGGGCCTAAGTCAGTTTCCAAGTCAACTGGACATATCAGCTCTGAATTTTGTGGAGGATGAAAAAAAGGATATAAATCTCTATACTTACCAAATGGAGGCTATAAAATAACTTGCAGTTTGGAAACTCATGAAATTGCTCAGTTTTACAGGTCTGCATGTATTTTTCTTCAAAGTTATAAAACAGAAAAACTATATTATTAAAATTGAAAAATAAGATATCTTTATTTTCAGAAAGTGATATATCACATAGCAAACTGAATGAGAAATTATTATGCCTACCTAAAGGCAATATGAAAAGTCTCAGTGTACATCCAGTGATTTGGAAGCCTGTTTAAAATAAATGCAATGAGATTGTTAGTCATTCACAAGCCCAATGAAAATATTAAGGCTTTTAAAAATTTTTAAAGAAAAGAATGTTTTAAACGTACAGTAAAACACAGAATGAGAATGAGATGAGTAATACATCTATGAGTTGTGTCAGAGCTGGGCTGGGAACAGTCAGAGTTGCTGACATTTTGTCTCTTGCCATGAGTCAGACACAGAGGGTTCATGACCTGGACTGCCTTTAGTGGCCATGTCTTGCTCCATAGACTAACTGTGGGCACTTGTCCAGCTTACAGCATTTGCCTGACTTAGCTTTGGCCAAAAGATCCAGTAACTTGTCACTGTGAGTTTCTGTGAAGTGGATAAACTAGGAACTCACAATAAGAGTTAACCTGTTGGCTCCTGTTTGGTGCCAGACCCATGTCTGCTCTATAGTTCATCCTGCACCCTGCATAGGCCTGCTGGTTTTCAGATAGGATCTGGTGAACTCTGAGAGGAGCCTGATATTCAGAATCCAGAATGTGGAAACAAAGGGAAGCTTGTACCTTTCTCTTTTATTCCTCAGCCATATTTGATTTAGTAATATGTACTGGAGATCTATGTGCTAGGCAACATCCTAGGTTCTAGAGAGGTGACTGTGATAGAATCCCTGCCCTCAATGAACACACAGACTATCAGGGACAATGTATAAAGATAAATTATCTTAAAGTAATGTAGTAATTGCTATATATTCTATGTAACTATAGCTTTGATTTTTCTGTGCCAAAGCTCACTGTCTCAAGAGCTGATTGATGGTTAACACTTATTGAATATGTATTTTGTGCCATCATTTTACCTACAAAATCTACATAGCTTACTGGAATCTGATTGGGTGGATACCATTATTATTTTTATTTCACAACTGAGAAAGTGGAGCCTGAGAGAAGTAAACTAAGTTGCCCAAGAACAGCCCAGTGGTCAGTGACAGAGTGAGAACGCAGGCTGCCTCTCCAACTTCAGTCTTCCTTCTTCATGCCCTTGGCCATTTCCATGCCTCTATTAATCCACTTAGTGCCTTTGGGTTTCTACCACAGTAGTTTGCAAACTATTTTTTATAAAAATGTTTTAATCAATTACTACTGTGCTGGTATTTTATGTATGCAATAATTTATATATACACTGGAAATAAAAATGACAGAAAGATACAATTAGCAATATTAAAAATTCCATATGGTTCTTCTATAGCCTCTAATTTTGTTTGTTTCTGACCAAAACATAATAATGGCACTAAAATGATGGTTCAGTGAGAAAAGATGACTCAATATGCTTATATTTTCAAGTAATTCTGATTTAATAATTTTAATTAATGACTGTAATTTAGTGATTCACAAGTATGATCTATGATTGGATTTAGCAGCTATCAGAACTGCAAATGATCCCTTGACAAAAAATACAAAATTCTTAAAGGAAAAAATGTATGGTGGTCTGTACTTACCAGTGTGCAGGATGAACTTTCAAATTCATCCACTAATTATGCAAAGGAATTTTTGTTAACATTTTGCTAGGTTTTCCTCTTGTTCTGAGGTCAATCAGTTGGTTTTGCAAACTAATCAGAGGTTTTGAAATATTTTAATACTATGTGGAAAATTCTTTTTCTACATTTCTTAAAGGTTCAGATACAAGGACTTTCAGAGGTTACTGCCCTTATGTAGATTTGGTAGAGGAAACACTAAAAATATCTGTTATCAAATGTGCTGTATCATACAGCACATTTCTTTTGAAAATGGTGCCTTTTTTGTTTACTATTAAAATGTCAACTTTACTTTGATAGAATGATTAATGATATTATTATTTTCAAAATTACCTGCTTACAGCTCACTGTTGGCAAATGCCTGTTATCACAAAAATGGTCAACAAATTAGGAATATTTGTGTTTTGGGGAGAAAAAGCATAACTCATATTTAAGGTCAACTTTTCTTTTAAATGCTTTGCTAAAAAATTGTGAAATTTAAATTTTGTGGGAGTAGAAAACAATTTTTTGGTCACTCTCTGACTTTTTACAAAATATTATAAAGATTCTAATCATCAAAAGACTAGTGTATTAATCTGTTTTCACGCTGCTGATAAAGACATAACGGAGACTGGGCAATGTACAAAAGACAGAAGTTTATTGGACTCACAGTTTCAGGTGGCTGAGGAGGCCTCACAATCATGATGGAAGGCAAAAGGTACTTCTTACACAGTGGTGGCACGAAAGAGACACTTGTGCAGGGAAACTTCCGTTTTTAAAACCATCAGATCTCATGAGACCCATTCACTGTCATGAGAGCAGCACAGAAAAGACCTGCCTCCATAATTTAATCACCTCCCACCAGGTCCCTCCCACAACACCTGGGAATTATGGGAGCTACAAGATAAGATTTGGGTGGGGACACAGAGTCAAACCTTATCAACTAGTCAAAATAAAATTAACCAACTTATAAATACCCAAAGTGCTTGAAAATGCAATAATATATTACAATACAAAATTTAAAATAAGCCTCACTGCATTGATTTTATATACTGTATTGCACCTTGCTCTGAACACCTTGATTCAAAGACCTTCATGTTGCACTAATCCTATGCAGAGGATTACTGCTTTCTCACTAAATAAATGTCCACTACCATCGATTATTAAATACATGATGTCCGAACCATGTGAAGTTAACAAATGTATAAAATGATCTTTCCTGTGACAAAACTTTCCCTTTACTATTTCATCTGCCTGACATGGCTTTTCCCCTCATCACCTAAAGAATTTGCATCCATCCTTAAAGGTTCACTTCACCTTCCCTCCAAAGCTCCCCATGCTTGTTCCTCTGGATTAGGCGTCCCAAGAGCAACCAAGAAAACTTTGTACCCCATAGAATTTTGCTAATTATTTCTTTGTAAAGTATTTTAAAATGTTGAACTTGGCGAGTGAAACATTTTTTTCTCCATAAAAAGACAAGCCTTGCCAATTAGCTAACATTTTGTGTAATTACTAATGGCTTCAGGAATAGGCTGCAAGAAGATATGCTTGAAAAAAATCACTGTACTTAATTGCATTTTTATAGAACTCTGGACTTATATCCTATATTATCTTGTATTTACATCAGACCGTATAGCACAATAGGAGCATGCGGCCATTCTGCCTGGATTCAGACCCCAAATTTGCTGCTTCTTTTCAGTGTGTCCTTGGGCATATTGTATAAAATATTTTTGCCACAATTTCCTCATTTGTAAAATGTGCATAGTAGTACTACTTATCGCATAAGGATAAAATGGGCATTAAATGATCAATCATATGATGTGCCCAGAAAAGTGACAGATGAGAACTCAGTATCTTTTAGATATTCTTATAGCAGTTGTCATGCCATATAATTGCTTGGCTATATTTTGCTCTCATGAAACTTGGAGCTTTCTTCTCTACTACTTTCACAATGGTTGGATAATAGGTGCTCAACAGATGCTAAAGGAAATGAGGGAAAAATGGAGGGTGAAAAAGAAGTGAAGGAGGGAAGGAAGGAAAAAAGAATTTGTCTTACCATGGTGTTTCTTCTAACTCAAGACCTTGTGTCATGTTCTTCAGATATACCCTATTTCACTTTTATTTCTTTTCCTTTTTTCCATTTATATTAATGCCAAGGCATAGTACGGAATTGTTACTAAATATTTAAGAAATACATAAATTATGCAATTTTGTTTCTCCAAGTTATTACCAAATTCTGTCCTTTTCCTTCTTTCCCAATAATGACATAGCCTTCCTTCTCTGCTACTATAATCTGATGACATGAACCTCATCAGACATTTCAAGTTATCTTTCAGTCAGTCCCTAACAGTGCGTCTGACATAATTTAATATTCCCCCTTCTCAGTTATCCCATTTTATTATGCCTTTTATTTCAGACAAACCTCTTTTCCCCTCATATTTTCTCTGGGTATCTGTGTAACTTCCAGTATGTTATCACTTATGTTTAATAGACCTTTATTTTCCAAGTAACTTCTCTCACTTCATTAAAAATGTAGTAAGAGCTGTGTTCTAAGAAAAGTTACACTGATTAAGATGGATATCATACATTTTCAGAGTAGTATAAACAACAAAAGTAAAAAATACTGATTTTCCACAAACATGACTGACTGGTTTGGCTTTCACTTCTTTCCCTAGAGGAATATCATTTGAGTGGCTATCAATTGCTTCTTAAGGCATTCATTTAAAAAAAAAAAGGAAAACAACTTATATGTGTTTTCTAAAATATATAAGATTTTCAGAACTTAGAGTCATATCATTTAAATTTGCCATTAAGTTAAGGTATAAGTACCTAGGTTTTAAGTTAGTATAGACTATAAATCAGATGTTTTGCTTTTAGGTAGAAAAGCATTTTATCCAAATAATCCAATTGTTTGAAAATTAAAATAAGTATTTTAACACACAGTAAAACCATTGTATCTTAAATAATAGATCAATTTACTATGCTATAAGGCTTTCAAAGATTGTTATTTAACTTTGCTAAAACTGTTGTGTATCTCATACCTTCCACATAAAACCTTTGCATACACATCACAATATCATTCCTTTCTTCTTTTCCTTCCAGTTACTATAAATGGTATTACACTGGCTAGCAGCGGGAAGACTAGATTTTCATATATAGGTATCAGCCTTTGAAAAAATGTCATATTCAATAATGGCATTAATTAATTTAATTCAATTAATTATAATGACTGTGTATGTCCATTGAAAAATAAATATAGATTAGTTTTATGGGATTATTTTAATTCTGTAAGAGGTAAAATAATTTCTTTATCCTTCATGCATTTTATTTACGTTTCATTCAATAAAGATGTAATGTAGAGATATGGTGTTGGATGAGATAAAAATAAGTAAAATTCCCAATAAATTATTTAGAATAACTTAAATATTCTTAATACTCCTGTCATAGTTGAGGCACCAAGTTGTACTGTTTTGTTTTTATGCTGAATTTTCTGTTTTAGAATGAATTCTAGGATCATTAGAAGGAACAAGCGAAAAGAAAATACCAGATACAAAAATTCATCTTTTGAATTAAAGTAATATGGGCTAAATCATCTCAACAACTTTTTGCCATCATAGCTTACCCATACTGATTTATCATTAACTGAAGTGGCTTCTTTTAACAATTTTTAGAGTAATTTTAGGACAAAATTATGATCTAAAGGGTAAAATTAGGTATATAAATAGATTTAATTCCTTTGTACCCTTAATAATATTGTAGAACATAAAAAACTTAATGAATTAAATGAAAATTAGATCAATTACTTCTAGGGAAGAATAAGATAAGTGAATGGGTAAAACATAATTGACTTAATTCAATATTCTGGTAAAAGTATATAATAATTCTAAAGTTAGAGAGTTTATTCTTCTTTTGAATAAATCAGTGAGTATTTCCTTCCTTTATTCAGATGAGTGAATTATATAATAGAAGGTTATAAAAGAGCTAAAACCAAAGATTGATGGAAAGTTGAAACCAAAGGAAAAGCATGCATTACTTTTTAGGTTGTAGAATTCTAGAACTTTAGAAAAACTATGGTTTTTTGACTTACTTGAATAAATAAGGAATAGGATTGCACATACAATATTGAAGGTAACTAACATAGATAATTTGACCACAGGAACCCCAGTGATTGCCCCACTTTTCTGCCTTGACATATATGCATGAAAAATAGATTCTGAAGTCAGAGAGATTAGAGTTCTGAGTCCAAGTTTTTTAAAGTCTTTACCACCGGGTTGTGAATTTGGCATAAGATTAACCTGGCACAATCGGCTCTCTTTGTTAAATGGGAATATAATTAAATGACAGTATTAGCACTGGAGTATTTCGGAAATAGAAAGGTCCAGGTTTTTTTTTTTTTTTTTTTTGGTAGCTGAGAATGCTAGGACAAGTTTCTCATGATTTGTAGTTCTCCCCTTGGTATGGGTAATGATGCCTTAATGGAAATTGAATAATCCATTGCAAATGCTTACCCAGTGTTTGTGGTTGCTGGCCACTTTCAGAACTCAGTGACTATAATTCATTGCATCATTTGTAATTCCACGCAAGTTCGAATGTGTTTATTTGACCTATCTACTTGTTTATCTTTTAAATTTTACTCAACAAGTAGAAATGACTTTGAAGGGGGTTGTTTGTTTTTTCTTGTATTCTTTGAGTCTGTAAGTCTGGATATTAGCCTTTGTCCAGATGAGAGATTGCAAATTTTTTCCCCATTCGTAGGTTTGCCTGTTCCCTCTGATGGTAGTTCTTTGCTATGCAGGAAGCTCTTTAGTTTACATTAGATCCATTTGCCAATTTTTTGCTTTTGCCGGCGTTGCTTTTGGTGTTTTAGACATGAAGTCCTAGCCCATGCCTATGTCCTGAATGGACACCTAGGTTTTCCTTCTAGGTTTTTATGGCATTAGGTTAAAATTTAGTCTCTAATCCATCTGGAATTAATCTTCGTATAAGGATAAGGAAAGGATCCAGTTTCAGCTTTTCTACTAGCATAGCCAATTTTCCCAGCACCATTTAGAATAGGAATCCTTTCCCCATTTCGTTTTTCTCCAGGTTTGTCCAAAGATCAGATGTCCTGTAGATGTGTGGGGGGGTGTATTATTTCGAGGATCTGTTCGTTTCATTGGTCTATATCTCTGTTTGGTAGCCAGCCTGCGGTTTGTTACTGTAGCTTGTAGTAAGTTTGAAGTCAGTAGGTGACGCCTCCAGCTTTGTCTTTGGACTTAGGATTGTCTTTGGCAAATGTGGGCTCTTTTTTGGGTTCCCATAGGACTTAAAGCAGTTTTTCTTTATCCATTCGTGAGAAACCATTGGTAGCTTGATGTGGCATTGAATATAAAACCGTGGGCAGATAGCCAATTTTGCCGATATTGGATTTTCCTACCCATGAGCATAGGTATGTCTTCCATTTGTGTGTCCTCTTTTATTCAAAACTGGGAAAGAGATGAACAGACCCATTTCCAGAAGAAAGACATCCATACAGCCCAACACACATGAAAAAATGCTCATCATACGGCATCAGAAATGGCAAATCAAAACCACAAAAGATGCCATCTCACACCATTAGAATGCAATCATTAAGAAGTCAGGAAACAACAGGTGTTGGGAGGATGTGGAGAAATAGGATCACTTTTACACTGTGTTGGGGGATTGTAAACAGTGCAACATTATGGGAAAACGTATGGCAATCCTCAAGGATCTAGGTCTAGATGTACCAATAGGACCCAGCCATCCCATACTGGGTAAACCTGCAAAGGAGTATAAATCATGCGCTATAAAGACACATGTATCACGTATGTGTATTGCACATATTCCAAAGCAAGATTGGAATCAACCCAAATGTCCATCTGTGACAGACTGGGATTAAGAATGTGGCCATATACACCATGGAAATTATGCAGCCATAAAAAATAAAAGATGAGTTGGCGTCCTTTGTAGGGACATGGATGCAGCTGGAAACCATCATCTAGCAAACTATCACAAGAAGAGAACACCAAACACCCGCATTCTCACTCATAGTCAGGAACTCGAACAATGAAGATCACTTGGACTCAGGAAGGGGAACATCGCACAACCGGGCCTATCATGGGAGGGGGGAGGGGGGAGGGATTGCATTGGGATTATACCTGATATAAAGATGTAATTGATGGGTGCTAGACGAGTGATGGTGCAGCACACCAACAATGGCACAAGTATACATATGTAACAAACCTGCACGTTATTGCACATGTACTAGAACTTAAAGTATAATAAAAAATAAAAAAGAAAAAAAAAAGAAATGACTTAGAAATAAACTTGTCACTATTTTTTATTCTTTTATACATTCAACCCATTAAAACTTCAATAGTGATGACTTGGCTGTACTTTAAGATAGTTTTAACTTCAAATTCACTGTAGTACCACATGTTAATTATCATTTTTAGATACCACTGATGAAACTAGAAATTGAATGCAATATTTTTGGCAAGTGTTTCTGGCATTCTGCTGGGGTTGTTATTGTGATCCATGTAAGGTAAAACAACACCTCTTGTTATATAGATTTGTAGCATCAGAAAATTATTAGCAATTCATTAAAGTACATTTATAGTGGTTAACCACTGATGCACCATATAGTCATGGTGGCTTTTTTTCAACCATTTGGTATACTCAAGCATTTCATTCAATAAAGAAAATATTGTAAAAGAAGACAAACTGCCTTGCATACCCTACTGTTATGACACTTGTGCATTCTGTATATAAAGACAAAAACCTTAAATTTAATGATATAACAAAATTAAACTATAAACTTCTGTAAAAGATTCACTAAGATGATCATTGGTTGTTTATTTGACTACCCAGCATCCAAGAAATATTCTTTTGAAGGGAAATTGACAATGTAATAAATTTGGTAAGAGGCAGGGCTGAAAAAATATCAGCAAATAGAAAATAATAAAGATTGAAGCATAATTTAACAGGGGAAAAAAGGTAGAATTTGTTTGTCCAAAAACAGTTTCTTTAGAAAAGCTAAAAACAAACTATTCTGAGCATTACTTTGCCTTACTGTTAGCATCTTCTTATAATTTCTACATTTACAATAACATATATACATACATGCATATATATACATATACATGTTATATATATACACACACACAGAAACCATATATATGTGTGTATATATATATTATTATTAATTTAGAACTAATAAAAATGTCATAAAGTTAGCCTAGGAAAATTCAATGGAAAAATCAATAGCTGCTTCTTTGCTGACAAAACAAAAGCAAAAGTTAAAAGTCCAAATTAACAATATCAACAAAAATGTACTATACACACAAAAATGTTTGTATAATATAAAAGAATAAATCTGCATAATAACAGTGAAATGCATAAATAAATATTGACACGTGTGTAAGGATATGCCAGGTTCTTTCATTGAAAGAGACAAATTTCTTTATAAACTAATATATAGGATTAATGAAATTCCAAGGAGATCCTAATAATGTTTCTGCTTTGGGCGTATTTGGTAAACAAAGTTATTCTAACCTTTATATCTCATAGATAATAGCAATTGATAAGTAGAGCTGGAGGGAAAAGATTCATGAGAAAGACTAGCCTACCAGTTATTAATCTGTAAAGTTACTCTACAACAAATATTGTAGAACTGAGGAAAGATTGATAACCCAATCAATGAAATAGAAGTTAGAGCCCTTAAACAGACTCTTAATTATGTACTATACAATATAAAACACTTTATTTCTAATGGTAAGTCTTCTTGAGATTTCTTCAATAAATCAAAGTCATCATTTTTTTCCCTTCAGCCTTTCCCCATTTTGACTTGTTGCTGATTCTCAAATCCCTTTCTATCTAAATCTTGTATATCTTTTGACTTTGTATTTCTAGTTAAAGTTTCATCTGTTTCAAAGAATCTTTATTCCACTGTTTGATGAGTTTTATTTTAATATTTTCATTATTACACATGTAAAATACTATTCAATGTAGGAAAGAGTAGACTTTAAAAGTACTTAAAACACACCCTAAAAATAAATAATGATAAAATATTAGTATGATAACCTTTCCAATTTTGTATGCTATAGATAAGATTTACATTTAAACCCTTCTATTCATAATAGCACACTATAAATATTATAGAAGTTAATTCTTCTTTACTGAATAACATACCTTGAAAATGATTTTAAATGTTATTGTATAAGCATTGTCATTCTTATTATCAATGTATGATGCATATATTATAGTTAATTATATAGATGTATCACTGTTTGCTTGGACAATCTCTTCCTATGAATATTTGAATTGTTTCTAAGTAATTGATCATCTAAACAAGAATGCAGAAACATCCTCGCAGGTTTATTTTTTCAAGTTTGTCAATTCATTTCACTGAGATACATTTATAGGTGGTATAATTTGCATTTTTAAAAAACATTTAAATCATATTGATAAAGGATCTATAAGATCCTTCCTAGCTATATACACTTTATATACATAAGATGATTCCTAGCTATATACACTTTCCAGAAATCCATCATGTCCACTTTCCCCCATTCTTACCACTTAAGTTTTAGAAGTTAGAGAAGATAGAACTATCTTGTCAGTGTTTTAGTATGTAAGTATTAGGATTGTTAGAATGTTTTATATTATTATTAAGCATAAGGCTACCATTGATATTAATTTCTATATCTGTAATTCACATTTACATTCTTTGATGCAGGATTTTGGACAGTCTTTTTCAAATTAGTATGGTAATCTGGTTTATTTGTTTTGAAATTCACACTAGTTCAATTTTTTGGCTAAATTTTAGTTATTTAATTTTTTCTGTTTGTCTTGGAAAATCAAGTGCTGCTTGGAATGTGTTGTGATTGTCTTAAAGGTGTAATATATGACTAAGTGTGTTATTTTAGTTAACTAATTAAAATATATATTTGTAAAATGACCCTTTGTTTTCCTGACCATCTTCTTAACTGTTTTCCGGAATTTTTGGCATCTGGGATTTGCAGCACACATTTTTATGATGTGTGGGATTGTAGGGAGCTAGCATACTCTTGTGTCTAAATTCCTTTACTTGGTCCCCAGTTACACTGAACTATCCATGCCTTTTCCATATTTTCTGTATTCCCTGGAATTTATGTATCTAATTATAGGAAAATGGTGGTGAGTTTGTGATGAAATGACATAGAATAACAAGGAGCAGAACTAGTCTATTGTATGTTTTGGATGGGCTCATGGTGTTTGAATCGGTGTTTGAATCACACTGCTGTCAATGTCTTGGTTCCTAAAAGCCACAGAACTCAGGATCACTGCGCAGATAGATAATGGAGCCTTTTCCCAATCGGTTACTACTTCATGAAGCAAAGCTATGGCTTGACATACTAAAGCATGAATAGAATTCTCTACTCGGCCAAATTGGGAATTAGGTTGTCTGTTGGTATTTTTTAATGTTTGCATGCTTTTTTCTCTTGTATCTTTGAGGATGATACATATATCCTAATACTTAGTTATAATTTCATAACAAATGCCTCAACCCAAGATTTTAATTTTGATAAAATGCATTTGATAAAATGTTAAAGGATATTTAAGAGTATTCTTAAATAAGAATCTTCTATATCTCTGATGTATTAACATTGAAATCACTTGATCTGAAATCCTGAATAATTTTACTGTTTACTATAGTATGTGTGAAAAAAAAATTATTTTTGTGAAAAATGTGTGTATGTGTGTATATATTTGTGTGTGTGCATGCATGTGTATGCGTTGAATGATTCTGTAGCATTCAGTATGATATCTGGCCCAAATCTTTACTGTTGAATGTAATACGATCAATCATTCAACACATAAGTACTGAATGCCTACCATGTAGCAGGGAATATTCTATGGATACAGTTTTTTTAAAAGATAAAATCTCTGCCTTTGGGAAGACTTTTAGTAGAAGGAGAAAGATAAGAAAATAATGAGTATGTTAGATGATACATGTTATGGAGAAGAAATCAGGAATCAGGGAAATAATGTAAGATATCTTTTGCTGGTGGGAAAAAAGGATGTTGTGATTCTAATTAAGATGCAGTTAGAACAAAGTTCTAAAGAAGGTTTGGTGGTGAGCCTTACCAATATCTGGGGGAAGAGTGTTCCAGAGAGAGAAAACTGCAAGTACAAAAACCCAGGAGTAGTAATGTGCCTGGTATGTGTTTGAGGAGCAAGCAAGGAGCAGCGGGAGTGGATGAGTGAGGAAAGAGGGGTTGGAAAATAGAAAATGAGGCCAGAGAGTGTTGGTGGGTAGGAAGAGTGGGACAAATTCTAGGCTATTTTGATGACTGGCATTTACTCAGGGTGGTATGGGAGGATATTGGAGGGCTTTGAGCAAAGAGGTGCATTATCTGCATTACCTTTTATCACACTAGAGGACAGGGAAAGGGGAAAGCAATTGTGGAAGCAGAAAAATCCATTGTGGCTATTGTGATCCATCTATGCAAAAGATGACAATGGATTGGACAAGAATGATAGCAAAGAGGAAGATGTGGTCAGAGAAAATTAAACACACAAAAGAAAAGAATGCGGAGAAGATAAAATAACCAGGGACTTGGAAAATGTGGAATTGCCCCACAAACAAGTCTTACTCAGACTTAACTCTATGCCTTTGCCTACTAATCCAGCCTTCAAAGAGGAAAAAATTACTCAGTCACTCACAAAACAAAAATAAATAAAACATGAAATTTAATACATTTTGCTCTTACCAGCTGTATGCAGGTATAATTGATGTGGTTTATTTTTTGAATTGCACTCGTTTAACGTATACAATTTGATGAATTTGGACATATGCATAAACCTATGTGTAATATCACCACAATCAAAGTAATAAATATATTCATCACCTCCAAAAGTTTCCACATGTGGTATTTTAGTGGTAAGAACAATCAATATGATATGTAGTCTCTTAATTTTAAGTGTACAATACTATGTTGTTAACTTTAGGCACTGTTGTACAGTAGAGCTCTAGAATTTATTCATCTTGCATAATGGAAACTTCATATTCATTGACTAACTCTCTATTTCCCCCTTCCACGGTCCTGGCAACCACTATTTATTTTTTCTTCTTCTGTGACTTTGACTATTTTAGATACCTCATCTAAGTAGACTCACTCAGTATTTGCCTTTCTGAGGTTGGATTATTTCACTTAACATGATGTCTTCCAGGTTCACTCATGTTGTCCTGAATAGGATTTCCTTCTTTTTTATGACTAAAAACTATTGCACTGTATGTATATACATATGATCCAGCACTCCCATGTTCATCACAGCATTATTCATAACAGCCAATATGTAGAAACAACTCAAATGCCCATCAGCAGATACATGGATAAACACACTTTTATTTCTTACTTTGACATTGTATATTGACATTGTAAATAGATCTTGTCAATTAATATTTTATGTATATGGTATAAATAAGTACTAGATTTTTAGTGCCATAGTTAGAAATGTGAGGTCCGGCCGGGCGCGGTGGCTCAAGCCTGTAATCCCAGCACTTTGGGAGGCCGAGACGGGCGGATCACGAGGTCAGGAGATGGAGACCATCCTGGGTAACACGGTGAAACCCCGTCTCTACTAAAAAAAAAAATACAAAACTAGCCGGGAGAGGTGGCGGGCGCTTGTAGTCCCAGCTACTCGGGAGGCTGAGGCAGGAGAATGGCGTAAACCCGGGAGGCGGAGCTTGCAGTGAGCTGAGATCCGGCCGCTGCACTCCAGTCCGGGCGACAGAGCGAGACTCCGCCTCAAAAAAAAAAAAAAAAAAGAAAGAAAGAAATGTGAGGTCCATCTGAAATCAACTAAAAATGCAAAGATTTCTGTTAATAACATGTCTTTCAAGTTAATTTGAGTCTATGAGTCTTTACTAAATGGCTCTGTGTTCAGAGATGATGAACTTACAGCAGATTTGATTCCAAAATAAACCTAGGAGACTGTAACAGATGCCATTGATATCTCTCCCCCTAACCTCACATTTTTCTGCAGCTGTACTGCAATTCCTGAGTCCCTTATCTACTTCCCACCTGAAGGGTTTTCATCTGCATCTCTCTGTTTCTATGCCTAAGGTAATGCCACAGCTTACTAAGCTCAAGTTTGAGGAAGTTAATGTCCCTCGGGACAGGTAGAAGTCACTGGATAAATAGCTCAGCGTTGTTGTCTCTCAGTAGGACAGTTGTGAAGTGTATTTTATATGATTCTTCAGGGAGTCTTTGTATTAGTTTGTTCTCACTTTGCTATAAAGAACTACCTGAGACTAGAAGACCTTTATGAAGAAAAGAGGTTTAATTGACTCACAGTTTTGCAGGCTCTATAGGAAACACAGCTGGGGAGGCCTCAGGAAACTAACAATCATGACAGAAGGCAAAAAGGAAGCAGGCATATTTTCACAATGGTACAGCAGGAGAGAGAGAGAACCAAGGGGGGAAGTGGTATACACTTTTAAACAACCAGATCTCATGAGAACTCATTCACAATCACTAGAACAGCAAGGGGGAAATCCATCCCCATGATCCAGTTACCACCCACCAGGTCCCTCCTCCAACACTGAGAATTATGATTCAACATGAGATTTGGGTGAGGACACAGAGACAAACCATGTCAGTCTTCAATAAGGCCAAGTCCCAGTTGCTCATAGTGTTGCCATAGCATACCCTTTACTGGCTTTTGCCCTTCTTTATTTCCCTGTTCCCCTCCCTTGCATGCACTTTCTGGTTCACCTCCCAAATAAATGAACTTCAAAGTATTTGCCTTAGGGTACACTTGGGGTTCCCACATCAAGCCAGGCAGAGACACTTTAATGAAGTTGCTCATGTCTGGTTGACAAAACAAAAGGTTCAGGAATCTTCCTCAGGAATTAAGCAAAGGTGATTGGTAGCTCTATCTGCTTTGTTTTACCCCCTCTTTGCCCTTATTGGTCTCACTGTGACCAGCATCACGGAAACAAAGGATCTTGAGCTGGTACAGCTCAAAATGGTGAATCTGGTGCTGTTTGCATAATTAATCATTTTTTGTCAATAGTTACAAGTGAACACAGCCGTGAAATGCAGAATGTATAATAGGAAGCTGAAAATTTATGGGTATATTGAAGAGATGTAACGATTGCCTGTATGAATAACAAAGGAGCAGGAATACAGCTTCTCGGACATTAGGATCTGAGTTTCTGACATCTAGAATAAAGTTAGGAAGAACTTACAGTGCTACAATAACTTAAAAGATGCCACTGGATTTATAGTTTGGCTGAATTCTAGGGAAATCACCTGTTGTAAGGCCTTGGTAAAGATCAGATTCAGAAATTATTTTTAAAAAGAAGAATTTGGAAAAGATAAAGTAAAACCCCAAATTCTATATTAATTTTTGATGTAGATTTACTTTGGAGGTACACCAAGTATTTCTGGCTTGGAAAAGTTTAGGTGCAAAGACTATGGATGAGCAAATGTTCAATGGTCCTTTTCTTTCCCTCTTCTGGCGTAATCTAAGCCTCAGGAACAGAAATATCCATAATCCATAAAATGCTTTTTTTATGTTATACAAAGAATCAGAAAGACACTACTCGCTTAGAAATTCAAAAGACTGTTAACAGAGAACACACACATCTCCTCTGACATGAAAATTTTCAGATAAATCAGGCAACAGAGAAAGACAAAGTCAGAAAACCTTTATCATTTTCCTGCAATTATAGGAAACATGAAATGTTTTTGGTCAAAGCAGAGTGAACCAAATTAAGGTAATAATGTGTACTAACTAATAAACTGATAAAGTAAGTGACAACTGCAGCAAATGCACGATCACTTATTTTTCCCCAAGATTCCTGTCGTTATTCTTATGGGTATGTGGGTGTGGGCAAGGGAAAATAAGGCCCATGTAAATAAAATGTAATTCTTTGCTTGAGAAATTTATATTTTTGTAGTTGAAAAACATATATAAACATGTTATTTCAGTACAGTGTGAATAGGGCACTGGGTTTATGAAGAGTTAGATGCAGATAAGTGGCATGATCTGATTATATTTTCAAAGAATTACTGTGGCTTTCTTGCTGAGAGGAGACTGAGAGGGGGCTGGAAGACAATAATCCCAGCAGAAGAGTTTGGTGGACTGGGGACAAGATGGTAGCAATGAACTGATGAGATCATGACACAAAAAGATTATGTTCAATCATTCATGCCTTCATGCATCCATTCATTCATTCATTTAGACATAGGTTCAGTCTTACCAAAAAGTTACGAGAATAACACAACAGACACCTCACCCAGATTTCCCAAGTGTTAACATTTTACTATATTTGCTTTATCTTTTTCTCTCTTTGTCTGAGAGAAAGAAATAGACTTATATTCCTCCAAAACATTTGCATAAATTGTAGGCATGATACCCTATTACCTCTGAATACACCTCCAAATATACCAGAGTATAATATCTAAAAACAAGAACATTCTCTGAAACAATCGTAGGAAAATTATCCAATTCAGTTTTAACACCGATATAGTTATCTAATCTACAGACCTTTCTCAAATTTGTTAACCTGCCCCAATAAAACCTTTATAACAAATGAAAATCCATAATCATGTATTGGATTCAGTTAGTTGTCTTGTCTCTTTAGTTCCCTTTAATCTGGAATAGTTAATTTCTCTTTCATTGTGTTTCATGATATTGACATTTTGGAAAAGTACAGGCCAGCTATTTATAGAATGTCTCCCAATTTGTGTTTGTCTAATATTTCTTCTTGTTTACATTCACCTTATGCAGGTTTAATAGAAATACCTCAGAAGTGATGCTCTTTTTAGAGAATTTTATATCCGGAGGCATATGTTGTTGATCAGTGTCATTAATGGTGATGTTAACTTTGATCACTTGGTTATGGTAGACTCTGCTGTCTTTCTGCTGTAAAGCAGAATATTTAACTTTGTAATTAAAATATATCTTATTATTTTCACACTATGTTAAATATCCCATGTGTTCTACAAATTTCACCTATTAGTGTTGCAGGATCTTTGGGGCATTGCTTTGCCAGCTGGAAACCTCCATGGCCAGTGGTGCCTTTGCTTGAGTTTTGCTTGGGCCTGCTGGGCCAACTCAGCCTGACAGGCTGCTGTTAGTTCACACCTCCAGCCTGGATCCCATGCCTGCTAAGGGCAAGTGGAGCAGCAAGGGATGTATGTGAGAGAGACAGCATGGGGTCTAGTCACTGTGCACAGCCAGGCATGCTGGCTGTGGTGCGGTGGGCAGCTTCAGGCACTGGTACAGGTGCTGGCTCCCTGTGAGGCTGCAGCCAGATCAGACATCCCGGAAGCAGCTTCCACAGCTGGCACCCCGGAATGCTGCAGCACCTGGAAGCTTTAAGATGCCAGTAACTGCAAAGCCCCATAGAGGGTGTCACGACCCTGGCTTGAGGAGCTCCTAGGTCTGGGCTCCCCGAAGGGCTGCAGATCTTCTCTCCTTCTTTTTGCCTGCAACATGACAAGCAAGGGACATGTTTCAGCCTTGCTTGTGTTACAGCTCTTTCATCCCCGCCATTCAGCAGGTCCTGAGTTCTTCAACTTGTGCCCAGGAAGAATGAGGTATGTGGACAAGTGGAGCTGAATAATTCTATTTTTCAAGTGGAGGGTGAGCAAGGTGAAAAGGAGCTTGACTGTGTGATATAACAGCTCAGAGGAGACTTGCAGTGGGTAGCACTCTCCACAGCTAGGGTGTCTCAACAAGTATTCAGCTCTCAGCAGAGAGGAGACCCTGGGGTGGGTAGCTCCTCTCTGCAGCTGGTTGTCTCATCATCTCCTCAACTCTGACTGAGTCTGGGGCTTTTGTGGGCCTCAGAGGGGAGGAAGTGTGTGCTGATTAATCTATGAGCAGCCTGAATAAAGCACCACAAGTTCCCACTCTCGTCTATGGGACCAGCAGCCCAGCCCCCCAGGCTTCAGGCCCTTCCCAGCTCAAAGATGGGACTTCACCAGGGACCTGCCCCCTTATGCCCAGAAGCCTGTCTGCTTCCTGCTGCCATTGATGGCACCCAGGCCACTCATGCCAAAGGACACCTGTAGGCCAATGCCACGCTGCCCTCAGCAGCCCCTCAACCTCCCTCCCATGCTTGTTGGTGCCCAAAATCCAGAGGGGGCTGAGGCAGTAGGGGCCTGGTGCGTCAGTGCTGCCTTCAGTGTGTGCGCACCCTGGCAAGCTGCAACAGTGTCCAGGCTCAGCCCCAACCTTGCTCCAAGATTAGAGTGGGCACCAGGAGCAGGGAGAGGGCAGACAGTGGGAGCAGACACCTCTGAGCCCATGGGGGCAGGGATCCTTCCTGTGCCCCCAAGAGTGCAGAGCTGCCCATTTCTGTAGCCATGGCTTGGGTGGCTGCAACTGTGCTCTTGCCTGCTTCCAGACTCCAAGAGCACAGGGAGGCCCACATCCACAGCCATGGCTGGATGGTCTCGACTGTGCCCAGGGAGCACAAAGTTCCTGCCTTGTTAACTCAGAAGGGGATGGCACTTCTGCCTGTTCCCAGATGCTGCCAGCTCCATGGAGTGCACAGCACTGGCATGCCTTCCCCACTGCAGTCGGTGTCATGCAGTGGCCGCTTTAGATTAACCACCACTGCCATTACTAGTTTAAACATCCATTGATGATTCTCACTTTCATTGATTATTACCAAGATGGTTGTTATGATTTTTAAATTCCATCATTTATTTTTATTAATTTATTTTCTACCAAAAGAAATAGCTTTTCCTTCATCTTAATTTTCATTTACATCAGTGGATTAATGTATTTCTGTTTTGTACAATAGGTTATAATTCTTATTATCATTATTTATTTGAATGTTCAAATTGGCCCATTCTTGGCCAATGGAAATTTTTTTCAAGTAGGCCACAGGTGCCCTTTTGACATGAACCATAATTCTTTGAGCACTCTCCTGACTTCTAGCAGAGTGTTGCAGGGTCTTCTTGTACTTTCCTTGCCTTAGCACTGGAATTAGCCATTTCTTCAAGAGACTCTGGTTCCTTTCAGTACAGAATGGTATTAGAGATCAAGATCAGGGTTCTATCTGTAACCATCACCACAGGGGAGTTGTTGCTTCTAGGTATTGTTAGCATTAATAAAGCCAGAAATAGAAAGATAACTGTGTATTACACTCACTCACCTGTCTCTATTTATTCAGCTAACTAGCTATATTAAAAACAATTGATACACACTGGTTTATCTGATTCATTTCCAACATAGCAGGATAATTCTATTTTCTCCCTTTTTATGCTTATAACTGTCCTCTCTACCGGTGACAAACAGCTCCCATTATCTATAATATATTCACTTACATGTTTAATCTTATAATGTACAGAAAGTAGTGCCAGTATTACTAACCCAGGCATCTAAGAAAGGAGGCCTACTCAGTAGCATTCAGTATTTATTTAGGGTTCTTTTTGTCTTTAGCTGGAAAACGTATAGTCCAACTATGGTTAGATCTTCTCCCACTACTTCTTAGTGTTATTTATTCAAAGTATTATTTATTTAAAATATACTGGATCATTTGTTTCTGTTTATGTTCAATTTTAGAATTTTTTCACTCTTTGTTTGTGTTTTATTTACTTATTTTCTTTTTTGTGTCTGTGAAATATTAATATTCTAAAAGTGAAACCTATATTAAATTCTACTTTCAACTAAATTATTTCCTTTTGTTTGTTATCTTTTAGTTTGATTTCTTTATATGTTCATGTATTTTTAAGCAGATAATTTAATTCATTTAGGCATTTTCATTTATTTTGATTGATGAAATTTTTGAGGTTAGTTTCCTTTTATCACTATTTTATGTATCACAGATTCTCATATAGAGATAGATAGTATGTACACTTTAATATGCACACATATGTGTATGTTTTTATTATTCCTTGTTTAGAAATTCTTTGCATTTATTTTGTACTTTCATATTCACCCTTGTTTAATAAAAGCTATATTTGATTTTTTATTCCAGTCATATGACCTTTTACCTTTTTTATTTTAAAATCTTTTTTTGTTATTAGAGATTAAATTGTAATATTTATAATTATGAAATATACATATGTAACTTACTATATGATTACATTTTAAGAATGCTCAATGAATGTTTGAGAAGAAGATATATTCACTACTACTTGAGGGTAAAGTTCTGTATGTATTCATAATATCTACCTTATTGATTAGGTTTTGTAGGACTCTTATGTCCTGTCCCGTGTGCACTTGATTGATCTTATACCAATTCTGATATCTTAACATCTCCTAGGCTTGTATGTTTCTATCTGTGTCTTTTTGAATCTCCTGTAGCTTTGCTTTGTAAAAGTGTCTGCTATGTTATTTTGGTGCATAGATATTCATAGTTGTCATATCTGTTTTGTGAATTCAGGCTTTTAACATTGAAAAGAATATTTTTTTCCCACATTTAATGCTTCTTAGCAAAGTTTAAAATTAACTTTGATACCAATATTGCTATTGCTCTGTTATTATTCCCAGAAGCCTGGTGTGTGTGTGAGCGCACGCGCGCGCGTGTGTGTGTGTGTACATGTCTTTCTATTTAGCCTTTCTGAATTATTTTGTGTATGTTCTGGATACAGAACATATTGGGTTTTGCTTTGTGAGTCAAATTGAAAATAATTTCCTTCTAATGGATGTGTTGGTCTTATCTATTCACATTAATTGATGTGCTAAGTGTTTAATGGCAACTCTGTCATTTTGTGTAATAATTATGTATAATGTGTTATATTTGCTGTGTTTCCCTATACAAAGTGGGATGTTGACCTCTTTTATTCTATTTTACAATTTCTGTGGGTATTTAGGAAAGACTGTACTTTTGTTCTAGCAGTCAATTTTTAATTCTTTTTACATGTTCTTATTCTTTTACTTTTGTTTTAACATGTTTCTGTGTTGTTTGCATTTTGAATGATGTATTTTAACGCCACACTATTACCTACACAGCAACTTTCCTATTTTCTCTCTTCTGTCAATTTCAGTTCTGTTATTTCTACTTTGTTGGAACATAAGACACACACTGTGTAGCATATAACATAAAATATTATTACTCCACTCTCAACTTTATCTTTTAGTCTTAGATTTACAATTACACATACTAAAAGCTTACCATCTGTAATATTGCTGAAATTTCTCAATTCATTTCTTTGTTGGATTCTGTGGCACTTAAAACTGTTTTTCCATAACAGTGATCCTTGACTGACCACTTAACTGGCTATAAAATCTTTCATTCATACCATCTTCCCTCGAATTATTTGAAAATGCTACTCCTCTGTACTTTATTTTGCTTTGTTTTTGTTTTTGGCAATAAAGAAAGAGTTTAATAGACAAGAGGCTGGCCACGCCACGTTGAGATAGAGTTATTACTCAATCTCTCTGAGACTTTAGGGGCTAGGGTTTTTCAAAGATAGTTTGGGTGAGCAGTGGGGGTGGTTAGGCATGCAGTCCAGGGGTGCTTGTAGCTGATTGGCTGGGGGTACAGTCATAGGGTTGTAGAAGATAGTTCTCCTGCACACTCAGTCATTTCTGGTGGGGTCACAGGAGTGGTTAGTGGGTCCAGGTGGAGCCATTGGTTGTCAGACATGGAAAAAACCTGAAAAGATACCTTAAAGGGCCAAGCTTAGCTTCTACAATAGTGATGTTATCTGTAGGAGTAGTAGGGGAAGTTGCATAGTCTGGAAACTCCAGAATAATAGCTGGCAATTACTTATGTCTACATCTTAGCAGAATTCAGGTCTTTCTATCCTCCTAGCCTGGTGGTCTCTTATTTGCTTTAGAAAGGTTTAGAATTTGAGGGAAGGATTGTTATCTTTTTTTTTGTTCCCATTCTTTTAAACTTTTATTTTATGTTCAGGGGTATAAGTGCAGGTTTGTTACATAAGTATACTTGTGTCATAGAGGTTTGTTGTACAGATTGTTTAATCACCCAGTTATTTAGCATAGTATTCATTAGTTATTTTTCCTGATCCTCTCTTCACTCCCACCCTTTACCCTCCCAAAATCCTCAGTGTTTATTGTTCCCCTCTATGTGTGCATGTGTTCTCATTATTTAGCTCCCACTTATAAGTGAGAACATGTGGTATTTGGTTTTCTGTTCCTGCGTTAGTTTACTAAGGATGATGGCTTCTAGCTCCATCCATGTCCCTGCAAAGGACATGATCTCATTCTTTTTTATGGCTGCATAGTATTCCATGGTGTATGTGGGGTACCTTATTTTGTATGTAGAGTTTTGGAAGTCTGATGCCAACTATTTATCATGTCATTGTTTTTATGGTTTTTTTTTTTTTTTTTATTGGCTAAAGTCTGCAGATTTTCTTCTGTAAAATTTGGTATTTTTACTTTAACATCACTTTGAACTGATCGTTACTAATCAATTTTCTCTGCTACTCATTGAGCCATTTCAGTATATAGATTCAGGACTTCTTTTATTTCTGAAAGGCTATTTTGAATTGTTCTTTAAAAATTAATTCTTTTCTATTATTTTACTTATATTCCTTGGAGATTCTAATTATAGTAGATTGGATCTCCTTTGCCTGTCTTCCATTTTAAGCACTTTCTTTCTGAGCCTTTTTGTTTATTTTATTTCTATTTTATTTGTTGTTTTTCTATTTTTTAAAATGAACATTATACTTTTATTTGAATACACTGTTTCTTGAGTATCTTTTAATTTACTTTTCTGATATGATTTTGTCTTTTAAATCTTTTGTTTTCTCTTTTAGTGTTGGAATTTATGGTTCAAGTTTTTTGTTTTGTTTTGCTTTGCTTTTGCTCCATATCTCAAAGTGGTTGTTCATTAATTTAGTTTAGAGTATTGTGTTAAAGTTTTCTTCCTTTTCACTGTTACTTTTCAGGGGTTGCAGAAGAAGGACTTTATCAGCTGAATTGTTTGTATTCTCATTCTCTGATTTCTTTTTGTAGTTTTTAATAAACAAAGACTTTTTTTATTACTGCATTTGTACTGCATTTGTTATATCATGCATTTTAATGGCCTAGATTGGTGATTTGTAGTAGTTTTTTTTTTTCTTTTTTAAATCATGACTCAAAAATGTCCTATGTTGTCAGTGTGAAAAAAGCATAGTTTCATTACAAAGTGGACATTTTTTTGAGGGGAAGATTTTATAAGGGACTAGGTTATTAGTCTTCCAATTACATTTTATATTCTCTTCTCTTGCTCAGTCTAAAGTTCTCTCTTGCTTCTTTTTCACTTCACCGTATAATTTCCAAAGGGCACTTATTTCTTCCTTTTGATTCTCTTCTTGAAGACTGATGCCAACTTCTTGCAGACTGGTTCCTTGAATATTGTGTGCATATTCTTTCCCTGTGATCACTGCTCTTATCTAGACTTTTTCAGTGTTTTCACACACACAGGAAAGATGTTTTCTAAAATATTTTAAACAAAATAATAACACCCTGTGGGAGATGTTATTTAATCCAATTTAAATATATACATATTTATTTATAGTCTGCGTATATATTATATATATATTTTGTGTATATGTCTATTGTTCGTGTATACACAAATATATACACAAACAAGTAATAAGTATATCAAAACCTATCACCTAGAAGTTTTCTTTTTCTTTTCTTTTCTTTTTTCTTGAGACAGAGTCTTTCTCTGTTGCCCAGATTGGAGTGCAGTGGCACCATCTTGGATCACTGCAACCTCTATCTCCTGGGTTTGTGGGTCCAAGTGATTTTCCTGCTTCAGCCTCCCAACTGGCTGGGATTACAGACATGCACCACCACACCCAGCTAATTTCAGCTGGAAGTTTTCTAAACCTTGGATAACAAATTAAACTTCACCTGGATACATATTAGTTTGGTGCAAAAGTTATTGTGGTTTTTGCATGAAAAGTAATGGGAGAAACTGCAATTACTTTTGCCCCAACCCCAAAATTTTATCCCATGAAGAAGTAAAACAAAACAAAACAACAAAATCTCTTATCTCTATTTTACAGATGTTTGAGGCTTCATATTCTTTTCTGTGCCCAAACAAAATTTCTGTATTTGTTTTACCCCTATCTCATTATAGGAAAAATATTATTCTTTGAATCAGATTCTACAAGAAATAAACATAGTTCAGTGTTTCCTAAGATTTAGCCTTTGGTGAAGATTTGAACATACTAAATGAATGATGTCTTCATACTTTCTTTTCCTTATTTCTGTGCTTCTCATTCCTGATTTGTGTTGCAGAGTCCAAAAATCTTCTCATTCTAGTACAGAGAACAATGCAACTCTCCTAAGAGTCTCCTCCAAATTTACCCAAGTTAAAGTGCTCAGCAGTAAAAAAAAAAAAAAAAAAAAAAAAAACACCATTGTTAGAGGGAAGTTTTCATGAAATATAGCACATTTTTACTTTGTTAATATAGTGGGTTAAAAAAGGTTTTATGGTCTATATATTTGTTGTTAACAGAAGAATCTCTTGAGGACAATGAACTAACATAAAAGAATGAATTTTCAAATCAGGCTTATAAGAATCTGAGATCTTACCTAATATTTAAACTGTACTAAATAATGTCAAAAAAGCTCATACAAAGTAGAGTGAGGACACTGGTACACCAAAGGTGACATATCAGATCCTGTCTTTTCACATTAGTCATGCACTTCTGGCCAAGGATACTAGATTAGATCTCTATATGACAACCTTGAGGTCACTTCATGCAATGGGAACATTTAAATTATGAAACACCCTCATTTAATAAATCTAACACTAGTATAGCCTATTTAACATTTTCCAGGGAGAAGAGCCTGATATATCCTTGTTTCTATAGTTTGCCCTTAGGGCATCCTGTGAAGTACATTTCAGAGATTAAGTCTCTTCTTTCTAGCAAATATCTATAGTCCATTTAACCAAATATCTCATTAGCAAGGAGGTAGAATGGGGTCAGCTGCCAACATTTTTCCCCAGGAGCACAAAACCCCCAAAAGGAAATTAATCAATTTCAGGTGAACTGCTTTAATTTCTTTCTTTCATTGATTTGTTGTGATTTTCTCTTTTGTATTTTTTTCTGAAACATTGGGTATTAAATACATAATTGTCAGAAAAATTGGTGTAATGGAAATGGGGAAAAAAACCAGTCATATATTGTGATATTAGAACCATTCACTTACCTGGTTGCAGCTCTGGTCTATTTGTATATAAATAGCAAACTTCATGCCTTAGGATTTAGTCATCTGAAGAAACAGTGTAGTGGCCTAGTTGCTTAGATAATTGATATTATATTCATGGTATCTGAGACAGAATGAATATTTTTCATTAAATCCTGTTGAAGATTAGAAATAATGTCGATAGTTTATATATTTAATACTATATAAGTTTATATATTTGTATAACATATACACTTATATTTTCATGTAATATACACAAACATATATATACATATACCATATAAGTACTCTTATTCTTATTATAGTAAATCAAGGTTCTATAACTATATACTACTTAACTACACATAAATTCCTATTATTTTTCCCTGTTCTTTAGTCTCTAATTTTACATAGAGTAAGAATTATGATATATTATTGCCCTATTTTCTGAGCAGAGGTGTGGTGGATTATTCTCCAAGGGTCTTCTTTTCTCCGTCTCTTTTATATCTCATGTCAATATTTTCTTGTTGTTTTCGAATTTCTTCCACAAAAATGTAATATAAAGAATATAATAATAGCAATCTTTACATATGCATAATTTTTAATTTACAAAGTACTAAGAACTGTTTCTATGTTCTAAATACTCCAAGTAATGTGTTTTCTAAGTAATAAAATAATTTTGAGAAATGCTGTAAATGTCATGTTCATCTTTCTGTTCATAAAATACTATTATCTCTGCTACCATGCTGTGGTTTCTCCCAGTCAATAGAGCTGCTTATAGACACTCTCTGAAGTCACATCCACCCCTGGACAACTTGGTAGATGGCTTTTAAGAAACAAATGAAACATTATTTGGGGGAGGACGGAACAATATGGAAGAATATAATGCTTCATCCATCATCCCACTCACAAGAACACAAAATTAACAAATATCTACACCAAAAAAGCCTTCATCAGAACCAAAAATCAGGTGAGCCTTCAGAGTACCTGCTTTTAACTTCATACTGAAAGAGGCACTGAAAAGAATAGAAAAGACAGTCTTGAATTGCCAGTGCCACCCCTCCCTCATCCCCTGGCAGAGGCCACATGGGATGGAGAGAAAATTTTTGCACTTAAGAGAGGGAGAGTTCAACAATTGTGAGGCATTGCATTGAACTCAGTGCTGCCCTGTCACAGCAGAAAGCAAAACTGAACTGAATTCAGCTGATATCTGCCCTTGGAGGAAGTGTTTAAACCAGCCCTAACCAAAGAGAAATTGCACATCCCAGTGGTTGGAATCTGAATTCTAGCAAGCCTTGATACTGTGGGCGGTAGTGCTCTGGGGCCCTAAATAAACTTGAAAGGTAGTCTAGAAAACAAGGACTGCAGCACCTGGGCAAGCCCTAGTGCTGAGTGGGCTCAGAGCCAGTGGACTTTGGTGGCACATTGATCTACTGAGACACCAGTCAGGGCGGTAAGGGAGAGCTTATGCAGCCCCTCCCCCAGCCCCAGGCTGCACAGCTTGTGCCCCAAAAGAGACCCCTTCCATCCACTTGAGGAGAGTAGAGGGAAGAGTAAAGAGAACTTTGTCTTGCATCTTAAATACCAGTTCTGCCACAGTAGGATAGGGCACAATAAGAGTTGTGAGACCTCCTTTCCAGGCCCTAGCTCCTGGATGACATTTCTAGATATACCCTGAGCCATAAGGGAACCTGTTGCCTTGAAGGGAAGGACCCAGTCCTGGCGGGATCCATCACCATTGATTAAAAAGCTCTTGGGCCCTGAATAATCAGGTTGTATGCCATGGGCCTTGGATGACACACTGAGACTTGCTGGCTTTATCTGAGACTCAGCACATTCCAAGTTGTGGTAACTATGGGGAGGGACTCTTGCTTGACAAAGCAGAGGGAAATATAAAGGGGACTTTGTCTTTCACCTTAGGTATCACCTCATCCCTGTGGGGTAAAGCACCAAGCAGGCTGTTTGTCCTGAATATTCTTGGGAATGCTCAATGGGTCAATGAAGTGATTAAGAAGAAAATTTAAAATTTTCTTGAAACAACTGGTAATGAAAACACATCATACTAAAATTTATGGGATACAGCAAAAGCAGTACTAAGAGGCAAGTCTATAGCTATAAGTGCTTACATCAAAAAAAAAAAAAAAAAAAAAAGAAAAAAAGGAAAACTTCAGACAAATAACCTAACCCTAGTTCTTAAAGAATGAGAAAAGTGAGAGCAAACCAAACCCAAAATTAGCAGAAAAGAAATAATAAAAATCAGAGCAGAAATAAATGAATATGAAATGAAGAAAGCAACACAAAAGATCAATGGAACAAAAAGACAGTTTTTTGAACAGTTAAAATTGACATATTTTGAGCCAGACTAAGTAAAAAAGAGAAAAGATGCAAATAAATAAAATTAGAGTTGAAAAAGAGACACTATAACTGATATACCGTAGAAATTCAAAGGATTATTAGCAGCCACTACAAGCAATTATATACCAATAAATTGGAAAACCTAGAAAAAAATGGGTAAGTGACTAGACACATACAGCCTACCAAGATTGAACCATGAAGAAATCCAAAACCTAAACAGACCAATAACAAGTAATGAGATCAAAGTTGTAATAAAAACTCTCCCAGCAAAGAAAAGCCCAGGACTTCACTGATAAATTCTACTAAACTTTTAAGAAAGAAATAATATCAATCCTACTCAAACTATTTCCAAAAATATATGAAGATGGAATACTTCCAAACTCATTCTATGAGACCAGTACTACCCTGATACCAAAACCAAGCAAAGACACATCAAAAGAGGAAAGTACAAGTCAATGTCACTGGTGAATATTGATGCAAAAAATCCTCAACCAAATATTAGCAAATTGAATTAAACAATACCTTGAAAAGATTATTCCTCATGACCAAGTAGGATTTGTTCCAGGAATGCAAGGCTGGTCTAACATACACAGATCCATCAGTGTGATACACATCAACAGAATGATACTGAATGGAGGAACACTGAAAGCTTTTCCTCTAAAATGAGCAACATTTTAGAGGATGCCTACTACACCACTGTTATTCAACATAGTGCTGGAAGTCCTAGCTAGAGCAATCAGACAAGAGAAAGAAATAAAGAATATCCAAAATGGAAAGGAAGAAGTCAAATTATCCTTGTTTACAGATGATATGATCTTATATTTGGAAATACCTAAAGACTTCACAAGAAAACTATTAAAACTTATAAACAAATTCAGTAAGTTGCAGGATAAAACATTAACATACAAAATTTGGTACCATTTCTATATGTCAAAAGCAAACAATCTGAAAAAAAATTAGCAATCCCATTTATATTAGTTACAAATAAAATAATATACCTAAGAATTAACCAAAAAGGTGAAAGATCTCTTAAATGAAAACTATAAAAAATTGATACAAGAATTTGAAGAGAATGCCAAAAATGGAAAGATATTCCATGTTCATGGATTGAAAGAATCAATATTGTTAAAATGTCCATACTACCCAAAACAATCTAGAGATTCAATGCAATCCTTATAAAAATGCCAATGATGTTCTTCACAGAAATAGAAAAAAAAAAAAAGTCCTAAAATTCATATGGAACCACAAAAGACCTAGAATATCCATAGCTATCCTAAGCAAAAATGAACAAAACTGGAGGAATCACATTACCTGACTTCAAATTATATTCCAGAGCTTTGGTTAATCATAACCAAAGCAACATGGTACTGGCATAAAAACAGGCACATAGACCAATGGAACAGAATAGAGAACCCAGAAACAAATCCACATACCTACAGTGAACTCATTTTTGACAAAATGCTGAGAACATACACTGGGGAAAAAAATCTTTTCAATAAATGGTGCTGGAAAAACAGGATATCTATATGCAGAAGAATGAAACTAGACCCTATCTCTCCCCATACACAGAAATCAAATCAAAATGGATTAAGGACTTAAATATAAGACCTCAAACAATGAAACTACTACAATAAAACATTGGTGAAAATCCCCAGGACATTGATCTGGGCAAAGATTTCTTGAGCAATACCCTACAAGCAAAGGCAACTGAAGCAAACGTGGACAAACAGGAACAGATCATATTGAAAGCTTCTGCCCAGCATAGTAAATCATCAACAAAGTAAAGAGACAACCTACAGAATGGGAGAAAATACTTGCAATCTACATGTCTGATAAGGTATTGGTAACTAGAATATATAAGGAGCTCAAAGAACTCTATACAAAAAATTATAATACTCTGATTTAAAAAATGGGAAAAATCCTGAGTAGACATTTCTCAAAAGGAGACATGCAAACGGCAAACAGGTATATGAAAAGTGCTCAGCATCATTGATCTTCAGAGAACTGCAAATCAATGCTACAATGAGATATCATGTCACCCCAGTTAAAATGGCTTTTATCCAAAAGTCAGGTAATAACAAATACTGGTAAGGATGTGGAGAAAAGGAACCTTCCTCATACACTCTTGGTGGTAATGTAAATTAATACAACCACTGTGGAGAACAGTCTGGAGGTTCCTCAGAAAACTGAAAATAGAGCTACCATAAGATCTAGCAGTCCCATGCCTAGGTATATACTCCAAAGAAAGGAAATCAGTATATAGAAGAGATTCCTGCACTCCCATGTTTATTGCAGCACTATTTATGAGAGCCAAGATTTGGAAGCAACCTAAGTGTCCATCAACACTTAGGTTATCAACAGATGACTGGACAAAGAAAATGTGGTACAGTTGCACAATAGAATATTATTCAGCTATTTAAAAAATGTGATCTTCTCACTTGCAACAACACGGATGAAACTGGAGGTCATTATGTTAAGTGAAATATGCCAGGCACACAAAGACAAACTTTGCATGTTCTCACTTATTTGTAGAAGCTAAAAATTAAAACAATTGAACTCATGGAGATAAAGAGTAGAAGGATGATTACCAGAGACTGGGAATGGGGTAGTAGATGGGTGACAGGGGGAAGTGGGGATGATTAATGGACACAAAATATAGAAAGAATGAGTAAGACCTAGTATTTGCGAACACAACAAAGTCTTGATCTTGATCACATGAACTGAAGCACCTCTCCTTTTCTGTCAATATTTGACTTTTAAAATCTGGATTACCCAGACTATAAGCATGAGAGTTGCTTTTTAAAAAGTATCATGCTCTCTGACTTGCAATAATCTCTTGAGCTTTGTTTTAGAAGTAACAGCACTATTTTGGAGAAAATTTTATTTTCTGGAAAATGAAGTGATTTTTCTAGTTACATATATTTCATTGTAAATATATTTCTAGTGCTAGTTGATGGCAGGAGTTTCTGTTGATATAAATTGTGAACTTCAAAAGACATGTTTATAAATAAATGTTTTCCATCATATAATATAGTATTATTTTTCTAGTATGTCTCAAAATCATATTTGTGGTTGTACATTCAGTAGGCTCCATGGCAGAGCTGGGAACCAGCGGGCTTCCCTGCAGCCATTGTAAGTTTATTTTGAGAAAGCTGGAGGCAGCCCTGGGGACTCCTGTGAGGAGAACCTCAGGAGGTCAGCATTAGGCCAACCTGAAAATAATTTTTGATGGGAAGTTATATATTACATCACAAATTAAAGGGTTAAAGAAACCTTAAAATAAAATTATACCTTCTTATACATTTTATAGAAACGTCATTTGAAAAATACAAAAGAGCTATGTTGTACATATGTTCTAAAACAGAGTTTCTGGAAATAGTTTTTGGAAAAGAAGAATATGTAACAGATTTTATTGGTATATTTTATTCCTTTCAGTGAGAGCTTTTATTTGAAAGGTGTCTTGATTTCTACGCCTTTGGATACCATCAACACAGCTGGTGTAGTCCCATTAGAGGGCATATTAAGAATACTCAGCAATGAGCTCCTGTTAGTAGGAAGAGGCGAGAAGTGAAGCCATACAGAAAAAACTACCTCTCTTAGGGACAAGGTGGTAATCTCAATCATGAAGATCAAAAAGTGAAGGAAAGTCTAACCCAACTATTCTTTAGCTACAGAATCAGCTAATGAAGTTATGTTTAAATCCAGAGTCCTGGGCCCCAGCTAAAAAAAAAAAAGAAAAAAAGTATCAGTTTATCTTGAGGATCGCAGGACTGCATATTTTAACAAGTATCCCGAGTCAATTAAGCTGATTCTCTGAACATGCTTTGAGCAACATTGATCTGGCCCTTTCTGTATCAGCATCTACATCTAAGTGGTCTGATCTGAGCAACTCAGGCAGAACACAGCAGAGCTTCAAGTCGCTATTCTTGTCCGTGAACTTAATGTAATTCATATTACTTAGGTAATTAATGTTATTCATGACATCAGAGAGCAGAATTGGGACTCTCTTTAAGTTTCATAGAAAATTAGAAAGCAATGTATGTACTACATATATGTGTATATACATATATATGTATTATATATTTTTAAAAGCCCATATGATTGCCTGTTTATCATTGCAACAAATCAAAATTCATTCCAGATCTATATACAGTCAGCCCTTTGTGTCCATAGGTTCCCCAGCCTCCCATCTTCTTTTTCTCCCTTTCTGTCACCAGACTATTTCTTCTCCTGAGTTATCAGACTAAATTCTTTTCCTACCAAAATCATTTTGACTTTGAAAACAAAGGTCAACCTGGAAAAGAGATTATAGGGTGTGAGCCAAACCATGACAGTCCCTGGTAGAACACTCTTGCACATGTTTCACTCTCCAACATTATCATTGAGTAGACTCACAGTGCCGAAGGATAAGCTCTGCCAGGAACGTGGGGCTGCTTGTTTCCCTGAAGACTAGTTATGACTACACTTTTTGAAACATACAATCATAGCAGTGACTTAACCTTTAATATTGATGACATAATGGTTATGTTTTAATTAAGCTCTAAGAATATTTCTGGCAATTTAGTATCACCTCTCCTGTGGCCTACACCCAGAAGTTACCCTTTCAAGGACAATGTACATTATGATTCTGCTAATGCTAGTGTTTTACATGCCAGTCTCTTACTCAGCTGATGGTGTTTTTTGTTTTTTTTTCTCCTAAAAATACTTCATAGCAAAGGAATCACATCTCAAAATGAAAAGGCATTTATTAAACTGAGGGTAGAAATAAGAAGACCAAAAGGAATTGCCAAGAAAAGCTTTTACTAATGCCTCACATGAGGAATCTTTGGAGAAGCCTATGAATGAGGAAATGGCCAGACTTAGGGAACTCTAATAATTGCCTATGGAGAGCAAAGCTGTATTAAGCTCATTTGCTTTTTGATTTGCTATTTTCCTCCCCATGTTATTCACTTCAAAGTTTGTATTTTCTTTTTTCTTAGAGTGCTAACTTTCATGTTGCTTTTCTAAATTATGCACTACTCTTGCTGTCATATTTAATTAGGCCTTTTCTAGTGGTACTTACAATAGTCTAAAATCTCAAGATACAACTTTTCTTGCTCCTAGAGTAGGTGAGCCACAAATGAGAAGTTCAGATGGATGCAGTTGAAGAGAGTCAGCAAGAATCCTGACATACCCATGAGAAATCTGCCTTCCGGGTCTGACAGATGACACTTTTGCAGTGATCAGCCTTAAGGGCTGATCTGCATTACTAACATTTTCTTGGTAATCTGATGTCACAGTTGTAAGCAGCTCAATATTATAGGATTTTTATCCTACATCATTAGACGTACTTCATAAATTTTGCCCAAGAGGCAGACTTGGCTTTTACATATTTCTGTTTATTTAATGAAAAATAGATTTCCCTTTTTTCTTCCTATGTGATTTGTAATATGGCATATTAATAGATATTGAATAGAAAATACTTGTATCATATTTTCAAACGTTTGAATGTGCTATATAAGCTCTATTTATGTCAAGTAGGACAATGATTTTATTTACTTTTCAATTATTATGACATTTTATTGGTAGGACTATTTTGCATGGAGTAGGAAAGGACAGCTAATTTAAAAGCTTCTTACAAGAGAAACTTTGTCATTGTTCTCTACCTAGTACCTATTATAGTTTTTTGTAAAGTAAATTGAATTAACCAGACAAGTAGCTCAGTGACCCAAATTTTATTTCAACTATCAGGTGACCTTCTTTGTAGCAAAAGTGAATCCTTTAGTAGTCTTTTGACCTTTGTTCACAGTTACACAGTTTTCAACTTTTTCTGGTTTAAGTCAGAGTGCGGCACAGGGTTACAAAGGAAAGAGACACCTTGTCCCTGGGGCACAACCAATTCATTTCCATGTAATTCATGCCTACAAAACTCTGACTTGCCTGCACCAGCCACGGACTCCATTGTTGATTGCAGTGTTGCAGATGAATTATCTGGAGTCAAGGTCCAGTCCATATCTCCCAGACATAGTTTTGGAGAATTATTTTCTCTTTATATCACATATTATAAGAATAATAATTCAATCAGGAAAAGCTATTTTAAAATAGTAAACTGAAAATTTCTCTGCCACTTTTAATTGCATTTTGGTTCCACCTGTATATACTGATATCCAATCTCAATGTGAGACTAATTTTTCTTCTCGTACTTCCCCTCTGTTTGCTCCTTACAGCAAAGTTCCATCAAAACAATGAATATTAAATGAACTAAAAAGGGACAAAAAAAAGGAAACTTCATAACTTACTGATTTTCTATAAAACATCCTTCATTTCCTAGCAATGTAGTTGAGGTGGGTTAGAGGAAGACAAGAAGGCAAAAACTGAAAGTGTCTTCCCTAGAAATGACAGAATCTTTTCTGCCTACATTCAACTTGAGTAGGTCTTAATGATTTTATTCTGTTTTAGACTACAACTCAAATATTCTACAGAGTTCGCATGGGGCCAAAAATTGATTTAAGACGTGAACATTAGCCCTGTTGACAAATCTAAGAGAAGTGAGGTTATTTTACCTGGAGAAGACAAGGGAGGCATACAATTCAAGAATGGAAAGGGCAGTGTATAGAATGTGGACAACAGCTATTCCATTTGAACCTGACATTCACATTTAATTCCATTTGAGCTAAAATTAAATTTAGTTTTAATTCATAAGAGGAGAAATTTGAATTTATATTAAATCTTCTTAACTAGATCAAAACAAAGAAAAATGAAAATTAAACATTCTTCAGTTATAATTAAGAACTAAGATTGTCTTTGCTTAATAAGGCCTGAAAGCAAAGACATGTTGTAGATGAGACTGGGTATGACTGTGTGCTTAGTACTTACCGTATCTCAGACCCTTTGAGGCAGGAGTAGGCCTCTAGAAAAGTATGAGGACTTCTGTGTAGTCTCACTGCTTTTTATGTATAGCAGAGAAGTACAAAGCAAAAGAAACCTTCCCCCAGAAAATCCTCTGGAATACAATCAATTCACTTAACAGATAATTCATACCTAGAAAAATGATTTGGTGGCACCAAAGACTCCAATGCTAATTTCAAAGTTGTACACAAATGATCAGTAGTCAAGGTCCAGGCTAACACAGCTTTGCCTATGGAATGATCGCAGCAGTACAAGTGATGAAACAGAATCAGAAAGAAGTAGCTTGACCAGACTCACACAGCCAGTAAGTGACAAGGTTAGATGAGAATCTGTCTATTTATGCCAAAGCTTATATTCTTTCCATTATTTCATGATATATACCTAAGTGAAGTTTAAAAGTCCTTTCCAAACTCTGGATTCTACTAATACATGTCACTAATGATAGATAAGAATATTTTAGTTTTGTTTTATGTGCTAAGTGGAATTCAAGGTTAATAATAGAACAATGAAATAACGTTCTTATTTCCCTGCCTCCTTTTTTTTTTCTTTTTGAGATGGAGTCTCCCTCTTGTTGCCCTGGACGGAGTCTCCCTCTTGTTGCTGGAGTGCAGTGGCACAGTATTGGCCCACTGAAACCTCCGCCTCCTGGGTTCAAGCAGTTCTCCTGCCTCAGCCTCCCAAGTAGCTGGGATTACAGATGCCTGCTACCACATCCAACTAATTTTTCTATTTTTAGTACAGACGGGATTTTACCATGTTGGCCAGACTGGTCTCTAACTCCTGACCTCAGGTGATCTGCCTGTCTCGGCCTCCCAAAGTGCTGGGATTACAGACGTGAGCCACTGTGCCCAGCCCTCACTTCCCCGTCTTAAAATTCTAAAACCCTATATCTCCTTATGGCTAAATATAAAATAACAATTAAAATCTCAGAGAGAGTTCATAATTCAAGGTTTTATTTATCCAATTGTTCTTATCAAAAGTTCTTAAAGTGTTTTTTATAGAGCTCTAAAGAGTATAAAAGACAATATATGAGAATAAAATACTTCCTTTGCAAAATTCAATGTATTTTTGAGGCCTAACAGACCCCAATGAAGAAAATATCCACCAAATTATTAACTACACCAATGAGAATGAGAGTTGAGGCATATAGTATACTATTTTTATAATTTATTTTGCTGGACATGGCCTGGTTTAATTAACAATAACCTTTGACTTCTCACAGAGAATCCTTATCTCTAAATCAAAATGTATTTGTGTTCCTCTCTGCTTATATAGTTACATATATCATTTCAGCCCAAAGATATATTTTTTGTTGCAAATTTAAGGTGATTAAAATGGTTTTTAATGGTAGTAATGTTGCTGTTTTAATTACAGTGTTTATTATCATGAATAATTTAATATAAATATAAGACAATTAGCAGTATTCTGTTGGGGAAAGCTGAAAATAATTTGTCCTAATCTGGAGATTTGCTGAGATCCATAATATGCATACACTAATTCCTTTGCCCTAACACCACCAATGTGTAAAATATCTCTAGGGATTTTAAAAGGTTAAAGTGATACTCACAGCAGGAGTGACAGAGCATATAAGGGAAACTTAAATTTGGCAGGGTTTTAGAAGGATTTTCCCCCATTAAATCACAGTAGCATAAAATTAGATATGTAAAATCACTTCATTACATTTATTTTTTAACTAGGATTTGTTTGTTTTAAAGATCCAGGAAAACTCTCCAAATTCCTCTTCTCATACCCTACTCTACTTGAAATCCTATAAGAATTACCAACGACATGTTGATGATTTCCATTTTTGATAGGTAACTTGAGTATCTAACTTTAAAAACAATAATCCTATAAAATAATGACCAAGATTTCATTATCAAATAGCCCATCTTGCATTACTAAATGGATTACTTTTCTTAACTAACTTGGCACTTTTAAGTATATAAAGGAACAAACAATAATGATTTTAAAAAATATTTCCAATTTCCAAGCCTTTATTCCACTTACTCAATTTTAACCTGTCAGAAATGAAATGCATGCCTATGGAAAAGGTAATTAGTTTTCTCCTTCTTTAACTTCTTCTTAATTAACTTTTAATCTATGCTGTTACAGAGGGAGCATGTCTTAATACTAAATGTGTCTAAAATGTAGGAGACAGAGATTTAAATCATTTAGATAAACATCTGCCTAGCACAGAGGCATAAAAATTACAAAATTAGGATATGGGTGGCTGAGTGCCAACAGTAGCTGCCAGCAAAAGCAAGATATTGCCTTCATTTAAAAAAAAATCTTTTGCTTACAAACAAACCAACTTAATAAATGCCTTCTAACCATACACTCTTATATTGGAGAATATTTCTTGTTTTATACTACATAAAATTCTAAAAACATGTGAATGAGAAATTGAAGGGAAATAACTGTGCGATCATTTATGAAAGGCATGTTTTAATAGAGAAAAAAATCAATAAATTGGAAAATTTCACTATGAAGTGAAGCACTATTGCTTTGTTTAGTTGGAGTGGATTCTGTCAACAGTAATTTAAAGTAATCAGTTCAATGATATGATCCCTGGTTGGTGTTCAGATAATTACTATACTTATGTCTAGTAATTTTCAGCTATTAAATGGAATATAGAGTGGCAAGTAAAGACAGGAAGCTTTGACCCTTAATACCCCCTTTAATATATGTGTGTAATTTGTCTTCTAATAACTGAAATAACATGACAATAAAGTCCTTACACACAAAATGGAAATAATCCTGCATCCTTTATTCAAGCCTGGTTAATCAAAATGTCTTCAATTTGTTTTGCACAAGGTATAGCAGAAATACACACACACACACACACACACACACACACACACACACACACACAGAGCATTTGTAGGCATACCTTGGAGATATTGCAATTTCTGTTCCAGACTACCACAATAAAGCAAGTCACACAATTTTTTTTGTTACTCTGTCCATATACAAGTTATGATATTGTAGTCTATTAAGTGTGCAATGGAATTTTTTCAAATGAACATTCCTTAATTAAAAAATACTTATTGCTAAAAAATACTAACAATCAACTAACTGAGCCTTCAGCAAGTTGTAATTTTTTTATTATTATTATTATTATTATTATTATTGTTGTTGTTGTTGTTGTTATTTTGAGACAGAGTCTTGCTCAGTTGCCCAGGCTGGAGTGCAGTGGCCCAGTCTCAGCTCACTACAACTTCCCCTTCCCGGGCTCATGCCATTCTTCTGCCTCAGCCTCTGGAGTAGCTAGGACTACCTGCCACCATGCCCAGCTAAATTTTTTTGTATTTTAGAAGAGACAGGGTTTCACCATGTTAGCCAGGATAGTCTTCATCTCCTGACCTCGTGATCCACCCGCCTCGGCCTCCCAAAGTGCTGGGATTACAGGAGTGAGCCACCGTGCCCAGCCAGAAAGTTGCAATTTTTTCACTGGTAGACAGTCTTGCCTTGATGTTGATGACTGCTGACTGATCAGGTTGGTGATTGTGTAAGGCTGGGGTGGCTGTGGCAATTTTTAAAAATAAGACAATAAAGTTTGCCACATAGACTGACTCTTTGATAAAAGATTTGTCTGTAGCATGTGATGCTGTTTGATAACATTTTACCCACAGTAGAAATTCTTTAAAAATTGGAGTCACTCCTCTCAAACCCTGCTACTGCTTTATCAGTTAAGTTTATGGAATGTTCTAAATCCTTTGTTGTAATTTCAGCAATGTTCACAGCATCCTCCCCAGGAGTAGATCCATCTCCAGAGACCACTTTCTTTCCTCATCCATAAGAAGCAACTCCTCATCCATTAAAGTTTTATCACGAGATTACAGCAGTTTAGTCACATCCTTAGGCTTGACTTCTGGTTCTCCTATTTTCACCACATTTGCAGTTAATTCCTCCACTGGAGTTTTGAACCTCTCAAAGATATCCGTGAAAGTTGGAATACATTCTTTCCAAACTCCTGTTAATCTTTATATTTTGACCCCCTCCCATGAATCATGAATGTTCCTTTCCAGAAGGTTTTCAGTTTCCTTTTTTTTTTTTTTTTTTTTTAACCTTTTCAAGATCCATCAGAGGAATTATTAGCTATGGCAGCTATACCTTATAAAGGTACTTCTCAAATAATAAGACTTAAAAGTCAAAATTGCTTCTTGATCCATAGGCTGTTGAATGGTGGTTGTGTTATCAGGCAGCAAAACATTAATTTCCAATATCTTTATCAGAGCTCCTTGGTGACCAGTTTCATTGTCAATGAACAGTAATATTAATCTTCTTTTATGAGCAGTAGGTCTTCACGGTGGGCTTAGAATATTTAGTTAGCCATGTTGTGAAGAGATGTGCTATCATCTAGGCTTTATTGTTCCATTCATAAAGCATAGATGGACTATATTTAGCATAATTTTCAAGGCCCTATGATTTTTTGAATGGTAAATCAGCATTGGCTTCAACTTAAAGTCACCAACTGCATTTGCTCCTAATAAGAGCCAGCCTGGCCTCTGAAGCTTTGAAGCCACACATTTACTTCTCCTCTCTAGCTATGAAAGTCCTAGATGGCATCTTTCTTCAACAGAAGGCTTTTTCATCTGTACTGAAAATGTGTTTTTTAGTGTGGCCAACTTCATGAATTATCTTAGCTGGCTAGATCTTCTGGGTAACTTGCTGCAGCTTCTACATCAGCACTTGCTGCCTCACCTTGCACTTTGTGTTATGGAGATGGCTTCTTTCCTTAAACTTCATGAACAAACTTCTGCTAGTTTCCAACTTTTCTTCTGAAGTTTTTATTTTTTTTCCTCTCTCAGCCTTCATAGAACTGAAAAGAGTTAAGGCCTTGCCCTTGATTCAGCTTTGGCTTAAAACAAAAATGTTGCGGCTGGTTTGATCTTCTATCCAGACCACCAAAACTGTCTCCATATCAGCAATTAGGCTGTGTCACTATCATTTGTGTGTTCACGGGAGCAGCACTTTTAATTTCCTTCAGGAACTTTTCCATTGCATTCATAACTTGGCTGTTTAGCATAAGACACCTAGCTTTCACCCTATGTAAGCCATACATGCCTTCCTCCTCCAGCTTAATCATTTCTAGCTTTTTATTTGAAGTGAAAGATGTGTGACTCTTCCTTTTAACTTGAACACTTCAAGGCCATTGTAGTGTTATTAAATGGCCTAATTTCAATATTGTTGTCTCACAGGGAATAGAAAGTCCCAAGGAGAGGGAAGAGAGGTGGGGGAGTGGGTGTACCATGGAGCAGTCAGAACACATAAAGCATTTATTAATTATGTTTGCTGTCTTACATGTCTTCAGTTCATGGCACTTCAAAACAATTACAATGGTAACATCAAAGGTCACTGATCACAGACCTCATAACAGATATAATAATAATGAAAAAGTTTAAGATATTGTGAGAATTACCAAAATGTGACACAGAGACAAAACGTGAGCACATGCAGATGGCAAAATATTGCTGATAGAGGCTCTCTACACAGGGTTGCCACAAACCTCCAATCTATAAAAAGCACAATATCTGTGAAGCTTAATAAAGCAAAGTACAATAAAATGAGATATACATGTTTCTCCTCTCCCTCTCCATGTCCAAATGTAAAGGAAGGAAAACAAACAATATATTCATGAAAATACTGTATTGAAAGAGAGAGGGCCGGGCGCGGTGGCTCAAGCCTGTAATCCCAGCACTTTGGGAGGCCGAGACGGGTGGATCACGAGGTCAGGAGATCGAGACCATCCTGGTCTACACGGTGAAACCCCGTCTCTACTAAAAAATACAAAAAACTAGCCGGGCGAGATGGCGGGCGCCTGTAGTCCCAGCTACTCGGGGGGCTGAGGCAGGAGAATGGCGTAAACCCGGGAGGCGGAGCTTGCAGTGAGCCGAGATCGCGCCACTGCACTCCAGCCTGGGCGACAGAGCGAGACTCCGTCTCAAAAAAGAAAAAAAAAAAAAAAAGAAAAGAAAAGAGAGGTAGAGACATTACAAACCAGAAATTTCCATGAGCTTCTGAAATTCAAAAGGTGGATAAGGGCTATTAAATGTATAATACAAGTTAAGGGAACCCCAGGAAACTGCTACTGTGGTGTTGAAAGGTTAATGAATTCTTGACTTGTTGCAGGACATGGGAATGACAGTCCTTTTCTCTAAATAGTTTGTGTTCCACTGTCTTCTTGCTTCCAGTAGCAAATGTAAAATCTGATCAGTTAAAACAATGGTTTTACCTTTTAAAATATCTTCTCGCAATAAACATACGTGTGCATGTGTCTCTATAGCAGCATGATTTATAATCCTTTGGGTATATACCCAGTAATGGGATGGCTGGGTCAAATGGTATTTCTAGTTCTAGGTCTTTGAGGAATCACCATACTGTTTTCCACAATGGTTGAACTAGTTTACAATCCCACCAACAGTGTAAAAGTGTTCCCATTTCTCCACATCCTCTCCAGCACCTGTTGTTTCCTAACTTTTAATGATTGCCATTCTAACTGGTGTGAGATGGTATCTCATTGTGGTTTTGATTTGCATTTCTCTGATGGCCAGTGATGATGAGCATTTTTTCATGTGTCTGTTGGCTGTATGAATGTCTTCTTTTGAGAAATGCCTGTTCATTTCTCAATGAACACCTTTGCCCACTTTTTGATGGAGTTGTTTGGTTTTTTCTTGTATTTTTCTTGTAAATTTTGTTTGAGTTCTTTTGTAGGTTTCTGGATATTAGCCTTTGTCAGATGAGTAGAATTGCAAAAATTGTCTCCCATTCTGTAGGTTGCCTGTTTTAATTGCAGCACTATTCAAATAGCAAAGACTTGGAATCGACCCAAATGTCCATCAGTGACAGATGGATTAAGAAAATGTGGCACATATACACTCATGGAATACTATGCAGCATAAAAAGGGATGAGTTTGTGTCCCTTTGTAGGACATGGATGCAGCTGGAAACCATCATTCTCAGCAAACTATCGCAAAGAACAGAAAACCAAACGCCTCCCTGTTCTCACACTCATAGGTGGGAACTGAACAATGAGATCACATTGGACTCGGAAAGGGAAACTCACACACTGGGGCCTTTATGGGGGAGGGAAGGGGGGAGGGAATGGCATTTGGGAGTTATACCTGATGTAAATGACGAGTTGATGGGTGGCTGACGAGTTGATGGGTGCAGCACACCACATGGTAAGTATACATATGTAAATAAGCTGCACGTTGTGCACATGTACCCTAGAACTTAAGTATAATAATAAAAGAAAAAAAAAACTACAATAAAAATATATAACAATTAAAATAATACAAAAAAAAAAATCTTCTCACAGAGGCTAAGCAAGAGATTGCTTGAACCCAGGTGGCAGAGATTGTAGTGAGCCAGGATCATGCCACTGCACTCCAGCCTGGTAAACAGCAAGATCTCTCTCAAAAAAAAAAAAAAAAAAAAAAAAAAAGAAAAGGAAAAAAAGAAATATCGTCAAGAATTTTTGTAAAAAATTTCTCCTCATCCTTGGACTTCTGAATGGTTGTCCTTTTTTTTTTTTTCAGTTAGTGGATTGTTATTTGTTTGTTATTTCGACTCCATTTGTTACCTTTTTCTTCTGAAATACTGTTGGCATGTTAGATCTCTGGGATCTGTTTCTTATGATTCTCATATTCTTGCGGGGTTTTTGGTCCTCGTCCTAAGTTATTTTGTCTATGTGATCTTATTACAAATACAAGTCTGAGATATACCTGGCCTTTTCTATTTTAATTTCCACTGTTTTATTTTATAATTTATGAATCACAATCATTATATATTTTCTGACTATATCCCTTTGATGGTCCTCATTCATTTTATGTTAATGTTTTCTTTGACTTCTTCATCAGTTCTAGTAATAATTTATTGGGAACTATCACTTAAAGAATTTTGAATCACTCACTATTCCTCAGGTAACTTATACCCTTTAAGTTTTGGGTTTTTTTTTTTTTTTTTTGTCATATTGTCATTATATGTGCCCCCAGTCTTCATACACATGGGAATATTATGGGTTTTGAGCTAAGGCAGATTTTCAGTGGAGGATGGTGAAATAAAATGGAAGGCACAGTCATTTTTGCTCCCGTGGTCGGGTGACATTATCTGTCAAATGTGTTATTCTCTCTTGAAGCATGTGGGTACTACATCCCCAGTCCCCTCTTTTTTTCACCCTGAGTATGAAAGCCCTCCATCACTCACAGGAACTCAGGACAATGCAGCCCAGTAATGCAGGTGAGTGCAAGGTGACTGATTTCCTCCAAGCCTAAGAGAGTAACTGGGATTAAGCAAACCTTTGAAAGACTACACAAAGCCAGTGTGCCCTCTCATCAGGGGGATTTGTAGACTTCAGTTGATTGTCCTTAAGAAAAAAATTTTTCCCTACACCATCTGCAGAATATTAGATTCATCCTCCAGCTCTACCCAGGTGCCTCCAGCTTGCATGCACTGCATTCTAAATGACTCCAAAGATAATTGGGAGGAAGAAGGAGCCAGGGATGAAAACCTTAGTTCCCAAATGTTTCTTATTTTGAAAAGGAGACAAAAATACTGTTTATTTTAAATAATGTGACTATATATCTCTAAAACCTGAAGAATAAAATGAAATGCTTTTTAAACATAAGATAATTCAGTAAGATTATGGGTTACTATAATGAATGTCCAAAATAAAACAGAAAACATAGCAAAACAAAAGAAGCAAAAGGAAAAGGATAATGTACAATAATAATACAACTATAAATCTCTTGGAATGGAATTAATAAGCAATGTGTAATACTTAAAATGATAAGACTATAAAACACTCTTGATAAAACAAAATCACATGTAAAGAGAGAGGTTTTTTTTGTTCTTGATTGGAATATTTAGCACTGTAAGAGGGCAGATATCTTAAAAATATCTTCATGAAATCAGAACATATATTCAAAATTCCAATAGGATTGCTTTTCTTGGGGATGGAAGTGGGACAAAGAGTTGGAATGCTACAACACAAAATAAATCTCAAGTACCTGATACTTTACATATGAGAGGATTCAGTAAATTCCTTCCCAAAATAAAATATGTTGTAAAACCAGAATTAAAATACGATGCAAATGAATAAATACATTATAGAAGCAATGATTTTCAAGACCTCAGACATCAGGCTATGAAGAACTATGCTACTTGAGTGATAGGAACAATTTAGGGAAGTCCCATAAGGAATCTTCAGCTAAACCTTGAGCTAGCTTTCGGGAAATGGCATATGGCAGAATCTCTAAGAGAAGAAGTTGAAAAGTAACTCAAGTTTGTGAAACAGAGTGCTAAGAGAGGTAAGTTCTTCATAGAGAAACTTGAATATCTTCAAACGGATCTCCTGAAGCATTTAGCAGAGTACAAATCAACACATGTTTAGGAGGAAAGTACATAAAGCTTGGAAAGAACATGTGAAAGGGTAGAGAAAAGGAAGCAGTGCCAAAAGGTGAGATATGGTGCTGGGACAGATTGGAAAATCCATAATCCACAGAGCACTAGGTTAGTACTCAGGAAAGTCTTATAATTTCATTTGGTATATTAGTATGAGTTGTCCAGAGATATAGAACCAATGGAATGTATGCATGTGTGTGTATACATATACTTAAGAATTGATTGTGGAGGCTGGCCAGTCCAAAATCTCCAGGGCAGGCCAGTAGACTGGAGACCCAGAGAAGGAGTGATACTACAGTTCAAGTCTGAAGGCAGTCTTGAGGCAGAATTTTCTCCTACATGGGGGTCCTCAGTCTTTTTCTCTTAATGCCTTCAACTGATTGGATGTAACCCACCTACATTATGGAAGGCAATTTGCTTTACTTAAAGTCTATTGATGTAACTGTTAATTGCATGTAAAATATATTTTCATAGAAACATCCATGCCTGTGTTTGACCAAAAACTGGATACCATAGTCTAAAGAAGTTGACACACAAAATTAATCACCACACTCAGTATTTTACAGTACTCAGAAGTTGCTTCAGTTGTGGGGAATAAGCAGCCCTAGGTTGAGCACTGCTATGGACCCATTTAGCAAGTTATGAAAGCAAGACACAAAAGGATGGAGCTATAATAGGAATTTTAGTAATAATTTAGCACCCAACAAGGTAAAGTTTCCAGTGTTTGTTATCCAGTAAAAAAATTACCAGGTATTCAAAAAAGCAGGAAAATAGCACACATAATGAGTAAAAGCACACATACGCACACACACACACACAGTGTGTGGTATTCAGAAGAAAGACTGCTACAGTGACATGTTAAAATGTATTATCAACATTTCTATTTTGATTTTTAATAGACATCTCAAAGTTAACATCAAAAACCAACCTCCTGAGCCAGGCAGAGTGGCTCACGTCTGTAATCCCAGCACTTTGGGAGGCTGAGGTGGCCGGATCCCTTGAGGTCAGGAGTTCGAGAGCAGCCTGACCAACATGATGAAACACTGTCTCTACTAAAAATACAAAAATTAGTCGGGTGTGGTGGTACATGCCTTAATCCCAGCTACTCAGGAGGCTGAGGCAGGAGAATCTCTTGAACCCAGTAGGCGGAGATTGCAGGGAGCCTAGATAGTGCCACTGCACTCCAGCCTGAGTAACAGAGCATGACTCTGACTCAAAAAAAAATAAATAAATAAAAATCCAAAACCAACCTCCTGACCTCACTACCACATTGCCACTCCTCAAACATGCATTTCCCACTACACAACTCATTTCAATTGATGGCCACACAATCTTTTCAGATGGTGAAAACAAAAACCTTGAAGTTATTTTTTTACTCCTCTCTTTCTCTCCAATTCCACATCTAATTCATCACAATATCTTGTTGGCACCACCTCTCCTATTGTAATAGCCTCATGTTTGTTTGTTTGCTTGTTTGTTTGTTTGTTTGTTTTAGTCTCTGCTCTCTTTTAGTTTAATCTTGACATGGTAAAACAGGGATTCTTGCAACATGTGACTCTGACCAGTCACTCCTATGACCAATCTCATCAAAGGGTTTTCAGTTTATTCAAATAGAAGCTAATGTCGTTCCAGTGGCCTACATGATCTGCTCCTTCGCTTTTCTTCTAACAACATCTCCTATGATTCTCCTAGCTCAGCACTGTCTAATGATGAAATGTAATGTGAGTCAAATATGCAATTTTAAAGTGTTTAGTATGTTGAAAATAAGTGAAATTAATCTAATAGCATATTATATACTTATAATCTAATAGCATATTATATACATATTATATACTTAACCCAACATTTCAAAAACATCATTTCAACAACATGGAGCCAATATAAAAGTTCAACATGTAATCAATATAAAAATGTTTTTTGGCATTTTTTTTCATGCACAGCCTTAAAAATCAGAAATGTATGTTCTAGCACATCTTAAATTGGTTTAACTCAATAGCCACGTGTGATTAATGGGTACTATATTGAACAGCACAGTGCCAGTTCATGCCTCTCCAGGGGCATTGGTTTCCTTTATACTCCTGGAATATGCCAGCCATACTTTGGCTTCACAAGCTCTCTTATTTAATGTGCTGAAATACCTTAATACCATAGACTGGGTAATTTATAAACAATAGACATTGATTTTTTATGGTTCTGGAGGCTGGAAAGTCCAAGATCAAGGTGCTGGAAAGATTAGTGTCTGGTGAAGGCTTCCCTGTCTGCTTCCAAGATGGCACCCTTTTGGTGATCCTATGGAGAGGAGGAGCACTGTGTCTTCACATGGCAGAAGAAACAGAAGGGCAACAATGGGGCAATTACTAGTTCCCTCCAGCTTTTTTATCAGGCCACTAATTCCATTCGTGAAGGCTCCACCCTCATGACTTAATCACTTCCTAAAAGTCCTACCTCTAATACTATCACATTAGCAATTAGGTTTCAAGATATGAATTTTGGGGACATTCAGACAGTAACACAGCCTTTGCATCAGTTACTTCCTCTTCCAGGAACTGCTTCCTTCATGGCTTGTTTTCTCACCTCCTTCCAGTCTTTTTCAAATGTCACCATTTCAGTGAGGCCATGCCAGATTACTTTATTTATTTAATGTATCATTTATTATGTTTTAATATATAAATTACTTATGTATAATGATTATTGTCTATCTCTCCTCTCACTGTAAACTCTCCTATGAGGGCAGGAATTTTTGACTGTTCTGTTCATTTGTGTACTCCCAACTTCTCATAATCTCTATTCCATAGAAGTTCAATAAATACCTGTTGAGTGAATGAAAAGAATTAATGCGGTAAGATTTTATGCTTTCATTCAACAACATAGAAAAAAACAAAATAGGCATATTGAAGAACTGTAGGAACATAGATCTTTTTATTATTTCAAAATATATGTCTTTGGATATGAGTATAGCTGTGATCGAGATGACATATCATGTTTGTAAAGAAAGAATACATATCTAGTTGCTATAATTAATTGCATCTGTCTAGAGAGTAGAAATCTGTGGAGAGAGGACACTTTCATAGTCTTTAATTATAATTATTTTTTAGCTTTTTTAGCTTTTTTAAATAATAAGTATGGGCCGGGCCCGGCCATGGCTCAAGCCTGTAATCCCGCCCAGCAGCTTTGGGAGGCGCGAGATGGCGGATCAACGAAGGCTCAGGAGATGCGAGAGCCACCCTGGCTAACATGGTGAAACCCGCGTCTCTACTAAAAAAAAAAAATTAAACCAAAAAACTAGCCGGGCCGAGGTGGCGGGCAGCCTCGCTTCCCAGCTACTCAGAGATGCTGAAGCAGGAGAATGGCGTAAAACGCGGAGGGCGGAGCTTGCAGTGAGCTGAGATCTGGCCACTGGCACTCGCAGCCTGGGCGACAGAAGCGAGACTCCGTCTCAGAAAAAAAAAAAATAAACAATAATAATAATAATAATAATAAGTATGGCTATTTTGTGATAATTTTAAATGCTTATAGGTTTTAAAAACTGGTAATGTTATAAAACATTAGGAGCAATTATTCTCTTATTCTAAAAATTAACTCATTTAGGGTGCTAAAATCTGTTTCTTGGAGGTCCCCTTTGCAAAACCCTGTAGGTATTTCTCCAGAAATATTCTGAGACCTCTACATTGTATGTGTATTATTCTGATATCCTTTTGTATAGGGCTATCTGCATTCATCATTTTAATTCCTAGGAGTGATTTTATAAACAGTTCCTCAGTTCATAGTCTTTGCAATTAAATTGTAAGTTGACCCACTAACTGAATTACAGAAATCAGATATAAACAAATGAACAGATTTCAGCTGTCCATTTGATATAGTGATTTGAATTAGTTTTAATGGGCCCCACGGCAGTTTTCTAGTCTGTAACTGCCATTACACAGAATTCTGTAAATTCACTGAAGATGTTTAAATACTCTGTGTGGTAATACAACTGATTTGTGTTTTATACAAGTAATAACTATAGATTGAATTAAAAGGAAAATATAACCTAAAAAAAGAGGGTCTATTTAATGCAGTTTTCACTTTATTACTTTGGAAGATTCATATCTTTTAATTTCATTTTTTTACTTAATTTTTTCAAAATAAAATGATAATATAAGAATAAATAATAATAACAATAACTTGTATTTCTACTGTGCTAAGAGCTTTAGATATTTTCTCTTGTGATTCTTTACAATAAACTTATAAAATTGATATAAATATTATCTCAGTTTTTACAGATGAGAAAGTTGAGGTTTAAGAAGGCAGAATAACTTACCTGTGTCCACAGAACTAACAAGATTAGAATCAACACTTATATATTATTGTTAGTTTCATTCTAAAACTGTGTTTTTAATCATTATGTCACTAATATATTTATCCTAGTGAAACCAGTTCTTCTGATCATCTTTAAAAATGAATAGGCATGAAATTGCAAAGGGATTTTGACCTCAAATCAATTATAAATCCATTACATGAAACTCCGTCATGTGTGGTATCATATCACAATACTTAGAGCACAGACATAGTAGGTACACAATAAATAATTTTGAATTAATGAAATTATGAAAGTTCTCATCTAATATTCTAAATCTTTACAGTGAAGGGAAAAATGCCTTTTAAAGTGGGAAGAGCAAAAGCAAATGGCACAGGGTGTTAGTATTTGAGAATGGAATAGTCAAATAAAAGAGATTCAAATTTACTTGACTGGATCAGTTAGAAAAGCTAGAAAGTTGGAAAGTGTCAGGCTATTCCACAGTATTCCTACTTTACAGATTACCAAATACGTATAGTTTATGTGAGTTTGTATACTTGACAGGGAAATATTTATTTCCTCTGTTAATTTTATGCATCTTGAAATATGTAAGTGCCGGTTAAAATATGAAACCCTCTCTGTAGCCCACATAAAATGAGTCTGTCACCCTTCTCCATTAAATTAGGAGACATTGGTTGGCCTTTGAAATATCATTCTGGACTAGTTAAGCTAACTCATAATGTTTGACTTCTCTTTGACCAGCTCCTCTCTCCAAACTTTGTCAACCACAAAATATTGTATGACATGTTATATATACATGATGATACTCAAATACTCTTTATCTTTTTATTCTCTGCCACTTTACTAGTGCAGATTATCATCTGTTCTAGAACTAATGAAATCACCTTCAAATTATTCTCCTTGTATTAGAAGTCCAGCTTACTGACCACTTCTTCCCACTATTACCATATTTATCTTCTTAGAACATCTATCTGTTCTTAAATCTTGCTTATTCCCTGTCACCTTTTGCTAATTCCAGGAGGAAGTGTAAAGCTTCCTCATGAAATTAAAGAAGTCTGTCACAGCCACCTTTCCTGGCTCACTTTCCCACAATCCTCCAGCAAACCTGAATTACAATAGTGAAGACCAACTCTGGCTGCCCCAGATCACCAAGCACCATCTCAGGCTGAATCCTGTTTCTAAAATGCTATAGTTCTTCCTTTGTTATCAGTCAAAACACTTCTCAAACATCAAGGCTCAGAAAAATGCCATCTGCTTCATGATGTTTTTCCTAGTCTCCCCTATTTCACTCCTACCTTAAAATTAAGCATTTCCATAAAACTTTACTCATAGCTACATTTATTGCATATCTCCTTTCCATATTTATTATAGTTGTCATTATTCTTTCCTTATTGGTTTCAAACTCTTTATGGACAGGTAAAGTGGCTCATTTAAGTGTTTCTTTTCCAGTGCCTAGAAGAGGACAATATTTGCAGCAACAAAATATTTAATATAACAAAAATATGTTGTTTACTGAAAAAATACCAAATAAACTCAAAAACTTACAATTAAATACATTGTACAGAATAAGGATGGCAAAGGAAAAAAAAAGCATAATCTCCATATAGTAGAAAAAGAGCATGTTAAAACTTGTATTGATAACTAGATGAATATAGATGGATGTTTTACTGGAAAAGGGAAATAGAAGAGAAGAAAGGAAAATGCATCAAAATTATTATTTGATTTCAAGTTTCCAAAGAAAAATTATTTTCAGGTACTAAGTTTGTCTGCATTGCGAAGGAGTGATTTTGTAATTTCCAGAACTGTCATCCTTTGTTCCACTGTTGTCCTTCACCCGATATGCTCTCTGGGGGTTTTAGGAGATTGCACACTAGAAGCACTGGGCACAATAGCACTGAAGTCTTGCAGTGCAGGAAGCCTCAGTAATCAATTCCCACTTTCCAGGTGGTGCTGTTTGATTCCATTCACATTAACTTTTCAGCGTTCTATGTGAAGAAAGCCTCCAGATAGTGAAGAGGGAGGAAGAGCAATAAGACTAGTGATTACAAATCAATCACTTTTATTGTGCCAGAGCCAGTAGCAGAACACAGCTGATAGACAAAGCACTGGTTTTGTTCAATAATTAGTTCGTTTCTTAGAGGAGAATGTGAAGCGTTTTCCATATTTTACTCTTTTTAGAAAATATGTATATTGTATCAAACATTGTGTGGCACACAATAGAAATGGAGATTTTAATAGTGGTCCTTATTGTGAACGTCGAATATTAAAAGGCAGTTTTGATTAGATTTGGGAAAGAATCAGCTCTACTGCATGCGTAAAGCCAAAATATGTGCGACACTGGTCCACCTGAGAAACAGAAGATAGATATTTCCCATGTTAAGGGTAATTCAGGAGAGGTATTACTATTGATTACACTTATAAAATATACTCAAAATTTGAGCAAAGATAAGAAAAGGATTTTTAGGCATATAGGTATGTGTATCTTTCTGAAAAAAAACTAAACTAAAATTGTAAGAATGCTATCTTAATGATATACAAGTAAAATAGTCTGGATGTGAATACATCCGGGTCTTTTCAAGATGGTCCTTGCCAGGATTTTGTTGAAACAGTATTTCATGCTATCAGACCTCCTAAATAAATGTCACTGTGATTTCCTTATTTACGTTTTGGGCCCCTATTTTCTTCCTCATTCTCTCATAGTATTTCCACCAAACCTACCACCACATTAGCTGTAAGCGGGGCAAAGAGATATTATAAAACATTCTTCAGTGATTAGAGACACAGTCTTTACTTAGTGAAGAGGGTGCAAAACTATAAAAAATAATGTGTTACTTTGTAAATATAATTCAAATTAGAATTTAACCTTCAAGATATTTTTTTAGAAAGTGATGAGAAAATACTGCATCTGTATAGAAGCTGTGCAGTAAAACAGAAAATGTCATGTTGTAAAAGGATGGAACACAGAATTTATTACCACAACTATCACTGGCTCCTATGACATTAAAGTTAGTCACTTAATTTCTGGTGTCTACCAATCAGTTCTTAAAAATGGAAACAATGATGCAAATTCCTAACAAGAGATCATACGAATATTGGGATGATAAATAATACGTGACTTTGTTTTAGTTGCCCAATATGCCATTTTGTGATAATTTTTCAGAAAAGATTCATTCCTGAAAGGAAATTACAGAAAATAAGCACTATTGGTGTGCACTGTACTATTAGATATTTTACACAAACCATTATGCTGAACTCAGAAAAAAAAAAAAAGCATGTTTTAACTGGACATAGAGCCTTGATTTTTTCTAATAAAGCCCTAATTTGCCCAAGTTTTATCAGTAACCATGGTTCCCACATAGTACTCATGGAGGTGGCCATGGTTTTTATTTTCTAATAAGACTCACTGTGGTACAAGGTCTGACTCAGAGCTTTTCTTAGGAATATAAAAAGGATAAATAAAATGTGAAAGAAAAATTATCAAACTGTCCCTTGATAACTAAATGGTTGATCATAAATTGGAGTGTCTATGCAAATGAAGTAAATAATTAAAACCTCCAAGAACAGCATTGACTAGGTGGTTGATGACTGGCAATTATAAAAGCTGAATTTTTAATATGCATACATCCAAGGAGCCAGTAAAAATTAGCTCCCAGACTAATGGACTTGCCTTTCTTCCGAAGCAGAATTTTAATGAGAGCATTATTTATAACAGAGAGCCCAAGAACCGGGGTATTCTTGCTTAGTCTCATTTTTTTTTTCCCTGACACCTTATCCATTAAACTATGAACTTCTTTACAGAAGAATAATACTTTATTCCCTAAGAAGTAAAGGTCAAAATGACCTCGGAAATTAGTCGCACTATATATATTCTAAAGACATGCCACTTAGGACAAAAGAAATCATAAAGCCTGTGTTTCTAAATACCCAAGTTGTATATGCTTTTAAAATATATTTCATAAGATCAAATTACATTCTATATAGTTTTGCCCTTCCACAAACTTTCTGGGTGATTATTTCCTACATACGATAAAATGCAAAATCTTTGAAGGACACTTAAATCCGTTTGCAAATACTTTTATAAGGCTTGAGAATGGTTTTAATCATTCTGATACATGTATATTGTGAAGCTGCTAGTTTCTTTGAGGCTGTTGGAAGGGTTTAATTTTTCCTGGGAAACATCATTTTCTTGTTGGGAGTCTGTATTAAAACGTCACAGAGTTTAGGTTGCCACTTTCCTTTTTGATATTTCAGCCGGAGCCATCTGTGGTTTTGCTGTCGTGACTCTTTCCCCCATAGTTGTAACTAAGCAAGGACTGTTTGGCGGCTAGCATCTAAGGAGATTTTATTGTTCAGTGACAGCTCCCTTAAACTATGAGTCAGGCAAAAGTCTGGTCCAAGGTGGAGTCAGAGAGTGGTTTACTCAGAGCTGCCTTCAACAGAAATTCACTAATTCCCATCCAATTCCATCCCTTCACCCTCACTCCAGTGCCAACCTAAAATCATATGACCAAGGGACATGGGTGGTGAAAGCATTATCGGGAGGAACATGATAAATGAGGTCTCATTTGTCTAAGCTTGTTCCCTTCTGTCACCTTTTGTTGTTGTTGTTGTTGTTTTTAAGCCCTCGGTGTTTTAGAAACTTCTGTATCTACTCATATATACTGAAGAATCTAAATTTTCTAAAAAAATCATAGATTTTATTAAAAATCTACGAATGTAGGTACCTTTCTGATGTCCAATATCAGATAGACAACAAACAAATGCCTAGGATAATTAGGTTCTTTATATCAACCAAGGCAAGGACAGGCGCTTCTCACTGAGACTCTGTTCAATAAACTGGAGATTGTAATGTTGGTTAATAACATTGAATTGTGAGTATAGTTAAGTTTGTTTTTACATGTGTTTTAGCAATTTTGTGTTTTTTCTCCTTTTTAATTGCCTATTTTTATCCTTTGTACATTTTCCTGTTGGGGATTTTTTTTTTTTTTTTTTTTTTTTTTT
>NW_016817730.1:459481-468298 GCF_001698545.2 Rhinopithecus bieti
TTTTTATTTTTTTTTTTTGGGTTTTTTTTTTTTTTTTTTTTTTTTTTTTTTCTGATTGGCTTGAAAAAACTCTTCGTGCATTAAGACCATGAGGTTTTTCCTTGCAACAAGTAGTTTTCAAGTTTGTTATTTGCCTTTTAATTTTTATATTTTTAATGCATAAGTATGTTTACGCTTCTGTGTGATCAAATATACCTATACTTTCCCTAATGTTTTATTTCTTACTTTTATGTTTAGAAAAGCTGCCCCTACTCTGATACCAGATAAATATTTCCTTATATTTTTCTGTAATTCTTGTTTGTTTGTTTACAACAAATGTAATTCATTTTGGCATATGGTATGGGGTAGATTTTTATTATTCTCCAAATACTAAGCCAGTTGTCCAAAGGCTATTTATCAAATGACATTCTTTCTCCACTGCTTTGAATTACATGATTTATAACATAGTAAATAACTATTAATATATACAAAAGCAATTTTTCTAGTCTATTCCAGCCATTTATTTGTTTTACTCCAGTATTAGGAATATTTTACTATTTCTATAAAACTGTAATATTTCCTCACCTAATAAGTATTGTTTTTTGTCTTTTTAGCATCAAATGAGCTGATCATATAGATTCCCTCTTTTGATATATTAATATACTGATGTAATTAAGTCTGCATTATATTAATAGAATTTCTAACATATAACCACCATTGCTTTCTTAGAATAAATCCTACTTGGTTATGGTTTTATTATATTAACACATTACTAATATTTTTCAGATTTCTGCATATATATAGTATAACTGAGAATGTTATGCAATTTTCTTTTTGATCTGTCATTGCCCAGGGCTTTATAATTTTTTCTTCTTAATTCATAACATAAATTAGACAATATAGTAGAGAAAGTTATAAAAATATGGGTGAGTCAACTAAAAAATTCAGTGATTCACCTTCATCTGCCCTACCCAGAAACTGTACAATTAACCAAAGCATTATAGAAATCGAGAAAATCGAAAGGTCTGCACCAGTGCTGGAAACTAGGAGTCTATCCACACAAAGAATATTGAGTAGTTTCTGCTGTATGTGGTGCATATAACAAATGAAGACTTTTGTAATAGATAACTCACAATTCCCCAGCCCAAGAAAATAGTGGAGAATTTCAGGAATACAGTGAAAAAGCTAGGAAGGTCTTCCATAGCATCTCTTGATTTGAATGGGCAAAGGCTCAAAGCAAGGGCAGGTCTGTAGATAGATAAGATTTGAAACTTCTCCGCAAATAGTCCATGTTCAGCACATTAAATATAAGTGTAGTCATACTAGCTCAGAAGCCTTCAGGCAATCGGACTTCTCCCTGCTATGGCATTAAAAGCTATAAAGAATAAAGTAATTCAGTAAACATTATAAGGCATGTAGAGGATAAGTGTGAGATGATCATACAGAATATAGGAGAAAAAGAAAAAATAGTGAAATAACCAAAAGAAAACCATTTGCATAGATAACTGACCTTGGAAAACTAAGGTACTGATTTTTCTATATTAACCCAACATGAACTCCAACATAAAGTTGGGAGTTACTGGTGGATGTCTCCATGTTTACTGCAACAATTATACAGAAGAGGCAGCTGCCAGTCAGCCTTTCCTATCCTCCTTCAATCTGGTGTTGTGGATTGCTGAAATACCTTGGAATTTTTTTGTGAGTATCATCTTTCCTTCATCATTGTTTCCCATTTCTTATATATATTCCTTTGGTCATTGTAATCAGGATCTAGAATGAAGAACACAATTTTTGCCTTATTCTTTTATGTCTTCTTTATTTATTTAAGGCAATAACACTAATTTAGTTAGAAACTTAGCTCATTAACTCACAAGAGAAATTATAATTAATTTCAAAATCTCTAAGTTTAGGTTTTAAAAATTAGTGAAATTTGTCACTGGTTTCAAAATAAATTAAACAAAAATATGTACAAACTATTTTTTAGGAAACAATATCTTAGTCATAAAAGTCACAAATTGAACTTTTTTAAAAGCATTATTTACAGGAAGTTACTTTTTTTCTTGCTGCACTTTTCTAAAGATAAATACATGACCCTTAACATTTCCAGTTTCCAGTTGTCACACATCTTTACAAAGGCAAGCACAAAATTTACACCACTTATATGAGAGAAGTAAATGTCCCTTGAGATACTCTGACAGATAAATTATAGCAAAGTAAAGCAAAATTTTTAGTCTTTATATAATAATCAAATAGAAATATCTAATTAAGGCTATGAAGAAAGTTGGTACTATTTCTGATCTTTCTAATGCCTAAATGAATGTTGTATTGTTTCAAAGTTTCAAATTCTATTAAAAAATTGCAGGCAGATATGTTCTTATTAAACATATCACATCATACCACTCCTACACCCCCAACAATCCCACCCACCTTGAATACAAATCATTTTCAAAACATTGTTTGTCAGGAATTTTTCTTCAGCTGTATACCATTTAAGAATTACATTAAAGGGAAATCTGCTAGTGAATAANCAATATCTTAGTCAGAAAAGTCACAAATTGAACTTTTTTAAAAGCATTATTTACAGGAAGTTACTTTTTTTCTTGCTGCACTTTTCTAAAGATAAATACATGACCCTTAACATTTCCAGTTTCCAGTTGTCACACATCTTTACAAAGGCAAGCACAAAATTTACACCACTTATATGAGAGAAGTAAATGTCCCTTGAGATACTCTGACAGATAAATTATAGCAAAGTAAAGCAAAATTTTAGTCTTTATATAATAATCAAATAGAAATATCTAATTAAGGCTATGAAGAAAGTTGGTACTATTTCTGATCTTTCTAATGCCTAAATGAATGTTGTATTGTTTCAAAGTTTCAAATTCTATTAAAAAATTGCAGGCAGATATGTTCTTATTAAACATATCACATCATACCACTCCTACACCCCAACAATCCCACCCACCTTGAATACAAATCATTTTCAAAACATTGTTTGTCAGGAATTTTCTTCAGCTGTATACCATTTAAGAATTACATTAAAGGGAAATCTGCTAGTGAATAAAATTGCCATAGATTTAATAACATGAATTTGAAGATAGAAATGTAGGTGTTTGATAAAATTTAGGTAACATAAATGAAAGCATTTGAAAATAGACATTTAAGAAATTTGAAAGTGGAATCCAAGATGAGGTCATTAAAACTGTGTTCTCAGAAAAGTAGAAGAGAATATATTTTAGTTAGGAGGGCTAGGATTTTTCTTAAAATGTTTAAAAAAGAAACGTAATGTATTTCAACAATAGGACAGGACAAACATCAGTTTTTTTTTTTTTTTAATTAGAACTGAACATGGATTTAGTTTCTATAGTACTTTAGATACTTGTATTTCCAAAATAGTATACAGACAGCTACTCAGCATATGTGTGAATATCAACACATACAAATATATTAGGCCGTTTCAATTTTTCATCACAAAGTTAAAATTTCTAATGATAATTAGTGGTTCACTATTCCTTTTAGAAAAGTGGCTGAATGTAAGATCAACATGATAAGATACATTGTAGTCCTATCTACTTGTAACAAACAACTAGAAAATTAAATATAAAGTGAGATACCACTTAAAGTAGCAATAAAAAATCAAATACCTAGCAAATTTGCTGAACAATATAGAAGTTCTCTATGCTAAAAACTAAAAAATATTATTGGTGGAAATTTTAAAGGACCTAAATATATGCAAGAATATGTCATGTCTGTGCATTGGAAGAGCTCAATAGCATAAAGATGTCAATTATTCTCGGATTGATGTATAAATTTAGTGAAATACCAAATAAAACATTCCAGCAGTTTCTTTTATAGAAAGACAAGTGATTCTAAAATTCTTATGGCAATTCAAAGGGTCAGGGATAGTATAGACAATCTTTAAAAAGAACAGAGTTGGAAAACTTAACACTACCAGCCAGCAATATCTACTATAAGTCGTACTTTAATAATGACATGATGATATTGGCTCAAAAATAGACAAGTAGAGTAGTGGAACAAAACAGAAGGCCTAAAACTGAGACCCATATAAATGTTGTCACCTGATTTTCAACTGAAGTTACACTGTAATTGCAATGGATTGAATGTTTGTGTCCCCTCTAAGATTGATATGTTGAAATCCTAACGCCCAGTGTGACAGTATTAGGAGTGAGGGTATTGGGAGGTAATTAGGTCATCAGGGTGGACCTACATCCTGGTGAATCGTATTAGTGCTCTTAAAAAGGAACACCAGGGAGCTCTGTCTGCTATGTGAGAATAAAATGAGAAAACCGCTGTCTGTGATCCAGAAGAGGGCCCTCACCAGAACCCAACCATGAGAGCACTCTTAGACTTCCAGCCTCCAGAACTGTGAGAAATAAATTTCTATGTTCATGAACCACTAAGTCTATGGTATTCTGTTATGGAAATCTTAACTAAGACATAAATGCAATGGAAGAGAGGATGTTTTATGACTGATATAGGATCAATTTCATATTCATATGACAAGTAATAAGCTATTGCTCCAAACTTATACAATACATAGGAATTAATCCTAGAAAACTATATGCCTAACAGTGAAATGCAAAGCAATAATTTGTTTAGAACATAATGGAAGGGGATAGTCTGATCATCTTTGACTTTTGAGTATATGATGATTTATTAAATGGGCCACAAAATGTATTATTACTGAAAGAGAAGATAGAAACTCTTTCAATTATCAAAATCAACAAATTCCATTCACTAATGCCATTATGAACAGAAAAGACAACCAGAGTGGGAGAAAATACCTGAAAAAAAGCTAGGATACAGAAATATGAAGTACTCCTATAAATCATAATAAAAAGACAGTTTTCAATTAAAAAGCAGGCAAGAGATTTGAACAGTACATATACAAAAAATATTCAAAGGACTAATAAATATATTAAAAGGCATTAAACATCATTAGTCATCAAGGAAATGTCCATTGAAAACACAATGAGATACCACTATAAACCCAATAAAATGCCCCAAAGTAAAACGACAGGCAATACAAACTGTTAGCAAGGATGCAGAGTGTCAAAAGAATATTAGTAATAGCATTATTGTCAATAGCCAAAACCTACAACAACTTTAAATGTCCATCAACGGTAGAGTCAATAAATAAATGGCGTAGCTTCATACTTTGAAATACCATATATAATGAAAAATAATGAAATACTGCCACACAGAACAATGGAATCTTATAATCTTTTAAGCATACAATAGTACATAATTAATACCATTTATGTAAAATTAAAAACTTATCTGTATTGATAAAAATCAAAATAGTGTTTACTTTGTGGGGAGATAGTTATTGAGAGGGGCATGAAGGAGGCTTCTGGATGCCATAATGATCTACAAGTCGACTTAGGTATTTTCACTTGACATAAACTCATCAACTTAAACACTTGTGATTTCAGTGCTTTGCTGTAAGTATGTTATATCCTCCAATAAAACTGTTTTCTTACAAAATAGAAATATGCAGAGGAAAAACTTCATATCCTCCAGGGAAAAATGAACCATACGTCCTTAAGACAGAGGCAAAATTCCAAAGCAACCCCACTCATGAAGCCCAAGGCACTGAAATACACACATGATGATAATTAAGTGAAACTGATTTATTTTTATTACAGTATACATTTTCGTAGCTCTATATGACTTCATGCATTGTTCTTAAGGAAATGCATTCTTATGTCTAAAGTAAGGATGAGCAGATTGTAAATTCCAGAACTGTGCTTGAGTTTAAGACTTTTTTATAGTAATTGTTAATTTTCTTAAGTAAAGATTTCTGCCTTGATTACAACTAATTAGCAAAGAAATTTTCTTTCAGTCATATCCCCTTATGTGGAATCAAAAACTTATTAAGCATATGTCTATATTTGAATGCATTTTTATATGTGAACATCTTTTATATATTTAAATGTATATTTTACATAGTAGAGTATATATTTAAATGCAGACACACAAATATATATGCATTTAAGTTTTAAATGAATAGTAAACAGTCATACGGATAACCCAAGAATCATTTCTATTTGAATTTAGAATGCTTTGCATGACTTTTGAGATATATTTATCTTCTTGATTACAGCTTGTTTAGACTGATATTAAAATTAGTCTGCATTTCTTGAAGACACAACACCTGATCTTGAAGAATTATATCTAAAACATATCAGTTAACAGAAAGAAGGTATCTAGGGATTAAGTGTTTTACACTAATATTCATCCAGAAAGATCAGCAACATACTGATAAATGGGAACTAACTGTAAATTAAATTCAATCATTAAAATAAGGACATGCCTGAAATAAAATTAAGAAATTGGCCTAAATTGAAAATTAGGGTATCTCAATTTATTTTAATTCTTCTTATTTTATTCTCTGTGTGTGTGTTGAGGGAGAGTGTATGCTACAATAAAAAGAGCATAGCCTTTAGATTCTGGCAAACGGATGTTTGACTACTGAGTCTGTTATTTTTAAAATATTGTAGCAAGTTACTTGACCTCTCATAGTTCTTATTAGAGCATGTGCCTTGGGCTGTGATCATGAGAATTTAACCACAATGGCATATGAGTTCATAGTTTGCTTTTGGTTGGGTGAAGTTAATAAGTAAGCAAGGGACAGATCATGAGGTAGAGAGATCTAGACTGAAAGATGATGAATTCACTTTCGGATATATTCAGTGGAAACCATTCACTTGTACCCTCATCAATAGCAAGTTGGATTTAGTGATTTGAGCTGGAGACGTAGTTTCAGAGCCATCTTATATATGATGAACTTTGGAAATGGAAGCTTTGGAAATGAACTCAGGCCCCCAGGAGGAGTGTGCCGCCTGAGAATAGAGGAGAGCCTGGAATCTAGAAGCCTAAGAATAACAACATTTAAGGGAGGCCAAGAAGAGATTTATTTTGCATCATATAATCTGATGATATAGATATCATTAGTTTGATTACATGTACAAATAAACAGAGCAAGTAGAGAAAAAATATTTATTAATGATAACAGTCAACCACAACCTCTGGGTACCTAGGCACAAGAATGTAACTGTACCTTGTAAGGTACTGGAACCAGGAATGAGAAGCCTTCAAGGGATCCTGAGAGGATGTCCTCTCACTCTTGTTCCTGTTTCAACCTGCATATCTTCTTTATTCTTCTACAGGCAGGCTTCATTTGTTCTTCTAAACATGTGTTAAAAAAAAAAAAAAAGACAAGTTAACACTGAAGATTCCCAGTTTTATGTCTCATCTATGCAGGAGGCCAACTCAAAATAAAAGTAGAATGAAAGGCCTTAGTCTCAGTTTTTGTGAAAGAGTATTATTTGAGATACATATCTTAAGCCTTTTCACGATTTTCCCAGCACTGCTGTCTCCAAAGCCATCCAGTCACTTTGTCCTGGGAATGCTGAGTTCTCCCCTCCCCTTGGCTGCCCCTGTGCAGGCACGTTGGTCAGCCATGTGCCAACAATTCTGCCTCAATGACCACTTTCAGACTTAAATTAAACACCATGAAGGCGGGTATGGAATCAGGCACATTGTGCAGCTGCCAAAATATCCAGATGATGTACCCTAGAAATATAGGGGGGTTTGATTTCCAAGAAGCAAACTTGAACTGAATCCCATTCCTTCTTCCCTCCCATGGATTAGTCAGAGTCATACTTTTCCCTGCATTCTGCTCACCAAAATCCTGTACAGCAAAGGATGTAACTCTGGAGCAACTTGTTGTTCCTTTTGTGTAGTTGCCAATGCAGGAATGCCTTATTCCCTGTCTGTCCCTGCCTCACTTCTTTTTCTCTCATCTCAGTTGTTCTGGGCTTACATCTCTTAAGTAAAGCATTTGCACATTAATCCTTGCTTTAGGCTCTCTTTTCTGGGGAACTCAGGTGATGAAAGGCAGCGTATTGCTTAGATGTGCTCCAGTGTCCCCTCTGACTCTTTCTGCAAAGGAGAGGAAGGCAAAGTATTCCCAAGAAAAAGACCCTTCCACATGCCTCTATGGCTTAGAAGGCACAGGGGAGCTTGTTTCCAGAAGAGAAGGAACCATTGCCCTCAGGAGAGAGACTCCAAAAATATCTGACAAAGATTAAAAGTCTAGTCATCAAGAATTATTCTAGGCCAGGTGTGGTGGCTCATGCCTGTAATTCCAGCACCTTGGGAGGTCGAGGTAGGAGGATTGCTTGAGTCTGGGAGTTTGAGACCAGCTTGGACACCATAGCGAGACACCATCTCTACAAACAATAAAAAATGTTAGCTGGGCATGGTGGCACACTCCTAGAGTCCCAGTTATTCTGGAGGGTGAGGTAGAAGGATTTATTGAGCCTAGGAGGTTGAGGCTGCAGTGAGCCGAAATCACACCACTGTACTCCAGCCTGTGAGACAGAGTAGAAGCCTGTCTCCAAAAAAAAAAAAAAAAAAAATCTGTTATTTGTTGTTCCTTTTCTGTGTGTCTATTAATTGCAATTATCAGTGCTTTTATTTTACTTTTTAAACAGTTCAATGAATTTTATCCAGATGAGTTATTACAATAAATATAATATACCCAGTAATGGGATGGCTGGGTCATATGGTACTTCTAGTTCTAGATCCTTGGGATTACAAATCATGCTGCTATAAAGACACATGCACACGTATGTTTATTGTGGCACTATTCACAATAGCAAAGACTTGGAATCAACCCAATTGTCCATCAGTGACAGACTGGATTAAGAAAATGTGGCACATATACACCATGGAATACTATGCAGCCATAAAAAAGGATGAGTTTGCGTCCTTTGTAGGGACATGGATGCAGCTGGAAACCATCATTCT
>NW_016817730.1:470492-486601 GCF_001698545.2 Rhinopithecus bieti
TTTTTCAGAGTATTTCTCTATGAAATTAAGAAACAAAGCTTTCAAATGTTATTCTCTGCCCTTATCAAAATGATTTCCTTACAGGGAATATTTTGGATTTCCAGAAACCACACAATCACTAATTCAGTTTAATTCACTAAGGTAAAGTAGGGAGGACACTGCACTATTGCCCTTTCTGCATTAGAAAAAGGCAGCGACAACCAGTGAGAAGCTGGGTTAGGGCTTTGGTAACAGTCTTGGTGTGATTTGTGGAATCCATGTTTAGGTCTTTCACGGCACCTCAAAATCTATGCCCTTCCATTGCTTCTTATAAGCCTAAGGTGCATCTAAGATAGTCAAGAGAAAAGATCATCATAGCAAGATAGAAAAACATGACATACTTCAAAATTAGCTCTCCCAACCACTGAGAAAAAAAGAAAAATCACTAACTTTTCTCTACTTCCCACCTCACCATCAGAAGGCAGTGTTTAGCTTTCTACCTTTTTAAGCATTCAGCAAATTATATAAAGCTTATGATATGTAGGGCACCATTAAAGAACTATAAATATGAACTAAATTATATATCAATGCCCTTGAGAATAGTAATTTTCACAATCTGGTAAAGAAAAGAATTCTCTTTGTTTGAATAATTTGTTGTGTTCTGAATTCATGATATTTAAAAAGCTAAATTTTGTTAGAGTTAAAATGTTTTCTTATTTATAGCAATTCTTAAATAAGCCATATTAGAAAGTTAGGATTTGAGAGAAGGCATTAATGCAAAAACTTAATCATCGTGTTAAAATTCCTACCAAATTTCAAGCAATACCTAGAACCTGGCAATTCCTATTGAAATGGCAGTGCTTAGGGCAAATAGGCAAGCCAGCTAAGAAGTTTTCTACTGACAAGATGAAAGATAATGTGGGGCTAATAATATAAATCATTGTCTTGGACCACCTATTTTATTAATTGCCTTATTTTAGGGTGAGATTTTTGTCTCAGAAGAATCTGGAAATGGGAGACAAGAGAAAAGACACTGACTTCTTAACTGTCTTCCCAATCCCAGTTTTTTGTTCTTGTTTTAGGTGAGAAAAGAGAATTTCAAAAGAAAACTATTTTTTTTTTTTTTAATTTTAAGCAGCTATTTAGGTCTCTAAATAGAAGCAAAATAGTGTAGATGAAGGAATGTGGACTCTGCAGTCAGTCAAATTGGATTTGATACTTACTTTTTACCATTCCTCACTGTGCAAATGTGGACAATTTACTTAACCTCTGTTAAGACAAACCTAACAGAAATATCTCAGTTTTTCCATCCTTAAAAGAGTCATGATAATATTTATGTTAAGATTTTTGCAAGAATTCAATTATATCACTTAATAAATGACACATACGGGGCAGCTGGCATACAGTAAACAAAAGTGAGGCCGAGAATTCATTGGCAGGAGAATTATCTGAATACTTGAGACATCAAGAGCATCAACAAACTTCAGTAAGAGATTCTAGTCCCAGAAATTTCTCAAATAACAAGTTCTATAGAACAAGATCCATGTGAAAAATTCTAACCACATTAAGGTCGGGAGGGTGGCTCACGCCTATAATCCCAGCACTTTGGGAGGCTGAGGCGGGCAGATCGTGAGGTCAGGAGATCGAGACCATCCTGGCTGGCTAACATGGTGAAACACATCTACTACTACAAAATACAACAAAAAAAAAAAAAAAAAAAACAATGCCGGGTGTGGTGGTGGGCGCCTGTAGTCCCAGCTACTGGGATGCTGAGGAGGAAGAATGGCATGAACCTGGGAGACAGAGCTTTCAGTGAGGCTGAGATCACACCACTGCCCTCCAGCCTGGGTGACAGAGTGAGCTCCATCTCATAAAAAATAAAAAGAGAGAATAAAAATAAAGACCAAATTCTATCACATTCACGCTATTTTAAATGTTTTATAAGTAACTTAGGGCAACAGTATTCTTAATTATCTAATTTACTTAGCAAAGTCTTCAAGACACAAACTTTTCAGACTTAACTATACCCAACCAAAACAAACATAACCCTTACTTAACAGCTGTTTTTGTAATTGCATTACAATTTCTTTAACCAGAATCTCATGTTCTCAAATCATACTGAATGGAAGACTTATAAAATACAGATATACAGGTGAGAGAGTCAGCCCAAGAGTTTCAATTAAGATAGATGTGGGGTATATGTTTATTCAGGTTCTCAGTGGTGATGTTGATGTGCCTGATCTGAACCCACAACTCCCTTGAGAACACGAATAAGGAAAATAGTTACTCAGATGCTTTCAAATAGAAGGCGTATATATTAAGGTAAAATAAAATGTGGACGTATATTATGTACATAAAAATATTAGAAAGTCTTAAAATATATTACATTTAACATATATATAATATATATATATATATACTATTATATATATATAATGCTATCCAATTGTCTCTTTTGCTTCACTGAAAACTGTAATTCAACTGAGCTAAGTAACATCCTTCCAGAAGTAGGATTGTACCAAGACTCCAAGCTGCATTAACCAAATTTTACCTAACAACAAAAACTCTGTTGTTGGTTGAATTGTGTTCCCCCAAAAGATGTGTTCAAATCCTAACCCCCAATTACTTATCTCTGTTTTCAGTGGTACAGAATTGGGAATAATGACACTCTATTGGGTGTTTGCAGATGTAATTACTTAAGATGAGATCATACTGAAGTAGGGTGAGCCCTAATTCAATATGACTGATGCTCTCATAAAAAGGAGAAAGGACAGGGACAGAGAGAGAGAATGCCGTGTAAAGACAGAGGCAGAGATTGTAATGCTGCATCCAAACCAACAACCATCAGGGACTGCCAGCCGCCACCAGAAACTCATAGAGAGACATGACATTCTCCCTCAGAGACCTCACAACATAGCACACACCTTGATCTCAGACTTGTAGTCTCCAGTACTAGGAGAAAATACATTTCTGTTGTTTGTGATGTTTTGTGATGTTTTGTTATGACAGACCTATGAAACTAATAATGCCCATCTTCTCCCAGTACCTGATGATTTTGTCTGCCTCTCAAATTTGCCTCACATCGCCACATTTTTTAGTGCCCTCTCCTACTCATTGTATTTTTTTCATCCTTAGGAGAGTTTCTTTAAAGGAGAGGACTCAGGGTAAGACAGTGGGGCAAAGTGTGACCGTCTCCACCTAAATCATTAGAACTCAAGAGAGTTGGGCCACCATGGAGACACTTCTGTCCACTTCCTACTGGTTCCACATCAAGTTTCTCAGGCTCTGGGCCCTGTTTTAATTGTCAGCCTGTGGCTTTGATATCCTCTCCTTGTCTTTCTGCCACTAATCCTTGCCTTTCCTCCTGGCTCTTCTTGCCCCTCGCTTTCGGCTTGTATACCTCTGCAGTGTCCTACAGCTGGATCAAGGAAAATGTTCCCCTTGCCCTTCATTTCTGGCTCTTGCTGCTCTAATTTACCCAGTTCTTCTCTGACTATCCCCTGAGTCCACTCTTAACAATGTAACCATCTCCTCACGCAAGAGGTCCACTTAACTCTGTTTTTCCATAAATAAATTTCTCCTCATCAATCTTTCATTAAATAAAAATGTGTCTGAACCCTGAAGACACACGATTTGTTACCTTTTCCTCCACTTCTTACTGTCCCATGACTTTTGGGTCCCTGATACGTTGACTCTTAACACTACTTTAGTTATACTGCCATTTTTAGGATAGGATTGCTCCGCTTCTACTCAGTAATCTCCACGATTTTTGATGTCTACTTCTGCACTCTTCTCTTCCTTGTCCTATCCATCTTCTGTCTTCAGGACATCATGACCCGTTCATCACTGTCACTCTGTTCTTTTCGTCATTGCCAGATATAGTGGTTCTCAGCTCTGGCTATACGTTAGAATTACCCAAAAAGCTTAAAACAAAACTAGTTCTCTGATGGCTTTACCTTCAGATATTCTAATTTAATGGGAGAAGGCCTTAACATCACATTTCTTAAAATCATTTATTTGCCTGGTAATAATCACTGGCCTATCATCGTGCTCAATAGATTCAACTTTTATGATATTTTTCTTACTTCCTAGCCTCATAGTTCTCCCCTTTCAATGTTAGGCATGCCACTTCGTTTCTCCCACCCTGTCCACTCAGACTTGCCTTACAACTCATGATAACTTGAAATAACTCTACCATTTACCAACATGATCACAAACTCTGACATTGAAATAATTGCAATCTTCTCCTCACCTTTCCCACTTCCAGTGAATAAGCTCTAAATTTTTATTTCAACCCCATTTTTCTCCTTGACTTTTAAAAAATTACCTTACATGATGAATTTACTTTCAGGTCTACCCAACCAGACATGTGGTCTACCTTGTCAGTAATACTACCATCTATTAGGAAGGAGGGTTTATTCTGCATTTGTCAGTTTTCCTTAGAGGGGATGGAATGTGTGCTTTCTAGCATGAAAGTTTTAGAAGAATACTTGAGGCCTCTTTTCCAGGGACTCTCGTAGACACATTCCCCCAAAGAGTGTGTGATTGGTAATCATCTGACTGGTGAGCTAAAGGAAGGAAGCTGTGCATATATGGGTCAGTCTGTATTCCTCTCCTGAGTTAAGCATGCAGTTTTGTTTTGTTTTTTTTCTTATTTACCAGGCCATAAGTTAATTTTTTCAACTCTTCCAATGGCTATGTGGGTAAGTTTCATTCATGGAGAAAATACTTAGATTTGGGTTTCCAATCTACATACTCTAATTCAGTTATATTCATAACAAGTCTCGTGTTCTGATTTCTGTGTGATTCCAGTGATTTTCTTACCATTGTTTCTCAACTTAGGAAGAACCTCAAGAACAGACTCAACTAATTAACCTCCATTCATTCTGCTTTTATTGCATATCTGACCTGGGGATCTGGGCATCTGTACCCCAACAACTGTTTTTTTAAAAAATAAATTCAAGTTTTTTTCTAGATTTGGGAGTACATGTGCGGGTTTGTTACATGTGTATGTTGCATGATACTGACATTTGGTGTATGAATCTTGTCACTCAAGTAGTGAGCCATAATACCCAATAGGTAGTTGCTGTATCTTACTAGAGAAATGCACAAAGTCAGGTTTGTTGGATCCACTGTAATTCTTTTAAACTCAGCTAGACTCTTATTATTGCATCTTTTTTAAAATTCTTAGTGTATGCTTACTATTGATGTCCTTCCTCATAGCGATTCCTACCTATTCTATTCTACTGAAGCTCTTATACTAAATCCACATCACCCAGACTTTCAGTGAATAACTTCAGCTCATACAGTTTTGAGAAAACCATATAACATTTATACTCTTTATTTTCCCTTCACTTTAAAATTTATCTTTATTTTCTTCCATCTTCTCTTCCTTTGCATGCCTCCCTTAAGAATAACCATTCTTTATTCCTCAGTACCTCTTCACATGGGAAAGACTGAGATTCTCAATCTTTCCCCTCTCTAAGACTTCATTTCATCAAGTCCTCTCATTTGTTTACATCTGTAACTTCTCCTTCCTTACAAAATAATGTCTCTGCCTAAGGACTTCGTCATAACAAAAAAAGCCAGGAACCAAAAACAAAATCCTTGATTCTGTTACTCCTTGAAATGACTTTTTTGTTTTCCTCTCTTCAGCACATAATCCTTAAAAAAAATCATCTAGATTTTATGAATTTTTCTCACACCTGACAACATGAACTCCCCCTAAACCAATGGAAATGCCTCATTTATGATTCATCAGTAAAATCATAAAGAGCCTATCAACAGCTTTTGCTTTTCTCACGTTCAGTCTCTCTCCTTTCTTTCCCTTATCCAACGCACCAATGTTTTAGGCTTCAGATCCTTCTATAGATGATAATACATGGTTATCACTGCCCCAACTTTATATGTACATTTACAATTATTCACCTAGACTCTAACTCAGCAGGTCTCTCCCCCAGTTTCTCAGCTTACTCTTAATTCCCTACTTCAATAAGCGACACACTTACTTCCTAATACTCAGGCTCAAAATGTCAATGACATTTCATACATTCAGTTACTAATTTCTTCATCATTCATTATGTACCTGCTTCTTTTGCCAAGGAATATTTCATGTCCTGGAGATTACAAAGCAGATAAAGCAATATCTCTTTTCAATGAGCTTATATTATATTGGGGAAGAAGACTGACAAGTAAACAAAGTATGTGGTAAGTGCTGTTCTAGAGGTAGCACTGAAAGACTGTTAGAACACAAAGCTGAGACAATTCATGTTGTGTGAGGGAGTTGGAAGAAATGCTTCACAGAAAGCAGGTACTTTACTTCAGTCTTTAATAATAACTGGGCAGTTAAAAATAGAGAAGGTAAGTCCAAGAGGCTGGTAGGGCAGCACTTATAAAGTCAAAGTTGCATAGAGCCATGAGAAATTTGGTTTGACTGGGATATAAAAGCAAGAGAAAGTAGGATGAACAGGAATGAGTGAAAAGAGTTGTCATAATTAGCCAGACGTGGTGATGCCTTCCTGTAGTCCCAGCTACTCGGGAGACTGAGGCAGGAGAATCGCTTGAACCCAAGAGATGGAGTCTGCAGTGATCCAAGATCTGACATCGTGCCAATGCACTCCAGCCTGGGTAACAGAGGGAGATTCCATCTAAAAAAAGAAAAAAAAAAAAAGAGTTATCATGAAAGTCTCCATATGTTGGTATCCTGAGTTAGTGATCAAAATTTTTTTTAGGGCAATGGTCCTAGCAACAACTTGGAGTGAGAAAAAAAAAAAACTTTGATTATACTTCCTCAAATTCCCAAATATAAAATCATTTGTTACATCTTGCAAATGTATCCTTTATATTGCCTTTAAAAAATTTTCCCCTACTGTTTATATTCCACTCCCCCCATTCTGGTTTAGTAGCACATTCACTTTCCTTTGAATATCCAGACTACAAAGAGAACAATTCCAATCACGCCATTCACATAGTCATAAGCTGTCCAGGGCACTCCACTATTTACCACACTGAAGGTCAGTTATTCATCGTGACGTTGAAGGCTTTTCACAGTGAAGTAGCTATCTAAGTATCTGCTATTATGATGTGGTCAGTGTCACAGTCAAACAGCACTTTTGCATGATATTTATACATGGCAGAAGCTTTTCCTCCCCTATATCTTTGATTTGTGTTTCTTTAATACCTTAAACACCATCTTCGCCCTCTGCCTTTTGAAAGCCGGTCCATCCTTAAAAATTTATTTTAAAATATATCTCCTCTTGAGATCAAGATTTTAAATTACTCCAAACATATGTGATAGTTTCTTTATGCTTTCATGAAACATTGTACTTTTTCTATGTGACTTAAACATTTATCTGATGCAGCCATCACACCACTTATTCCCATAAAATGTAAACTTTTGACAGTGACACTACATGACACTGGCTTTCATTTCATTTCAAAATATTACCTTGCACAAAACTGTATTAATTAAGGTTGTTACCAATTCCAGAGGCTACTACTTGTCTTTTTCCTGGAAACTTCATAGTTCAAGATGACTGTATGTTTAGTCATGATAATTTATTATGTACCAAGCAAGAAGTAAGGACCTTAAAAACTATCCTCAGTTGCTGATATGGTCTGGCTCTGTGTCCCCATGCAAATCTCATCATGAATTGTAGTCTGAGTTGTAATCCCCATGTGTTGGGGGAGGGACCTTATGGAGGTGATTAGATTATGAGGGCGGTCCCCCCGTGCTGTTCTCGTGATAGTGAGTTCTCAGGAGATCTGATGGTTTTATAAGGGGTATTTCCCCCTTATTCCTTCTCTTGCTGCCTTGTGAAGAGATGCCTTCTACCATGATTGTAAGTTTCCTGAGGCCTCTCCAGTCATGTGGAACTGTGAACAATTAAACCTCTTTCCTTTATACATTACCCAGTCTCCAGCAGTTATTCATAGCAGGATGAGAACAGACTAATGCAGTTGCCTATATTTTTGATGTCTCCTCCCTACTCTACTGCCCCTAGAAGGCATTAAAAACAAGCAAATTGGATCAATCATATTTCAAACTTCGTGCTCAGGAAGTGTCTTCAGGCACTATTGTACTGTGTGAGGAAAAATAAAGGTACCTTCGGTGAAAGAACTGACATTTTTAACTTTGCAATGCCAAATGAACAACATAATTTTGTTCTATTTTTTTTTTACTACTCAACTCACTGATGTCAAGTAGTTACTACCAGATTCAAAGAGAGACACTTTACCTCAAACTGCAATGTCAACACCTTCTTGTGTTTTTCGTTCTTAGATTCTATTATACGGTTTCTTTACTCCTTTACTCTTTTCAGTTCTGTCTTGATATGGTAGAGCATCAGGCACTTTACTAACATATATCCTAAATATTTTTTCTTGATTCCATTATATAAAAGCTCCCATTCTTGCAATAAAATAACGATGAGAAATAAAGAGTTAAATGCAGATTTTTTTGCTATCTTAACTTTAAGGAAGCTATATGATAATGTAGAAAAATGTACAGACACACATATAGTGACCAAATAAAAGTAAGGTGTTCTTATGTAAAAAAGTGATGGATACCATTCTATTCTTCATTTTTTACTTCTGCTGAACATGACAATAAACTATTAGCAAATATTGCAAATCGATTATAATATGGATGTTAATTCAGTTATTAACTATTATGTCCCAGGAAACTGTGCAAGTTATTAAAGGTATATAGATAAGAATATATAAACATTTTTCTAAAGGATGTCACATGATAATACATGTAAATCAGCAAAGGAAAGAGTGGAGGTGGGAAGAAATTGAGAAGTAATGTATGTTGGGAATTATAGGCGATTATTCTTAAGTACCAAAAAGAGACAGAAAGCCAGAGGAGATGAGAGCCTAATTCCTATTGAACAGCAGGAATTAACCAGGGAACTAAAAGAAACTTCCAGGTATAAGCTTGAAAATGGGAGTCAACAATTTCAGCATAAGTAAAATTTAATGTGCCACCCAGACACTGGACGCTATAGACAAAACAATGTCTAGACAAATCTTGCCCCTTTTTTTGAAGCTGAATAAACATAAAACACATATGGAGGCAAGGAACAGGAAGAACATCTAGAAGATCTAGAAGAAAATACTAAAATAGTATTCTGCACAAATTAGAAAATGAAATTAAAAGAAAAGATGCCATCAAGAAAATCCAAAGGACATTTACTTTAAAAGACCCGATATGTAAACAGAAAAGTATTTAAAATGCAATGTGAAAAAGAAGAGGAATACAATTAAAAAATAAATTGAAAGGGTATTAACTATGTAATAGCAGATTTGATACAACAGCAAATGGGGTCGCTATGTGGAAGATTATTTTACAAACTTTTCCAGAGAGTGGAGAAAGGATGGAAGCACTCGCATTATGCAAAGGAACAAAATTGTTGGAAAAAAATTAGATAAAAGATGGCAGTTACGGAGGTCTGTAAACAAAGAGCTATCACTGAGATGAACGGTATTCTGAAGAAAATGAAATCATACCTATTCCCAATCTTACTAAATATCTGCATGTGCAGTTTGAAAGAGCTCATCAGATACAGGTGAGAAAACCACTCTGAAGCCTGTTCCACAAAATTGGGCACCTGCTCCCAGCACTCACCTTTATTCTAATAGATACATTCTAGAAGGGCATTTTAATTGAAAGAATAAAGAAAAATGTACAAGCTTACAGGAAAAAAAAACTACATTAGCCATACTGAATAATAAACAATTCACCTCAAAAATATGAAAGGCCAGGGCACAGCAAAGACAGATGCCTGACAAAATAGCACTCAATATTTGTTGAAAGAATAATGTTCTAAAAAAGTATAAATTAATAAAATTGAAAAATCAAAAAACAAGTAGAAAACTTGAATAGAACCATATCCAGGGGAAACACATTGAAACAACTGAAAAGATCTAACCTCTAAAACAGATGCTAGGACCAGATGGCTTTATGAATGAGTTCTCTCACCCTTCAAGTGACCCAATAATGCCAATAATGTTTAAACTATTCCAGGATATGAAAAATAGAATGATAGCCTGCTCATTGTATAAAGCCAGTATGATTTATATTATACTAGTATCTATAGTATATTTATTATCTATATATAAATTATAAATATTTTTTAATTTTATAATTTATTATCTTATATTAAATTATAGATAGTATATTTAGTATCTATATTAAGTATACTATATTTAGTATCACTGAATACTAAATATGATACTAAAATATGGCAAAGAAAATGAAAGAAGTAAAAATGGCAGACCAATTTTACTTTGGTATATAGGTGTAAAAATAATATAATATTTGCAAACTGAAATCCAGCAGTATATTGAAATAACATCGGAATCAAGCATATTAAAGATTAACTAATAGATTCAAAATAGGGAATATATTAATATACTCTATCTATTCCATTCCTACCTTCTCAAACACTTCAACTGTAGAATTCTTCATGGCAGAATGGGACAGAGGTTGTTTTTTAGGGCACTGCTGGGTCTTCTGTGCCTATCCTAGTATCTTGCCAAAGTAATCAATAAATCTCTGTCAGTATGTGGAATGGAGAGGTTGTTGGAGGCTGAAGGGAGGCATTTGCAATAGATACAAGTAAAATTTAGCAAATTAAAAGTTCATACATTTCCTCAACAGGATGTTTTTTACATTATGTGCCAAAAGCCTTAGAAATTCACAATTTCTGAGCTAGTAACCCATCTTCTGAGAATTTATTCTCAAGAAATAGTAAAGATCATATACAAACACTTTCATTATTCTCCTTGTTTAGGATATAACATTTTCCCCTGACTTTCCTTTAAATGTTGCAGGTTTTCACAATACATGCTTAGGACCTTTCTCTACAGTGTTTCTAAACCTCTTTATCCTGGCCCATAGTTCAATTTACCATCTCTCCCTGATGATCTACAAATTTTGTATCTCATTGTAACCTATCTTCCAAGTCCAGAACACTATACGTAACAACATTTTTAGCATCTCCCCCACACTTGGTTGTTTCAAAGACATCTTAGCACAGTATTTACAACATTGAACTTACGATCTTCTCTCCCAAAGTTTGCCATTCTTTGAGGTTCTCTAAGAAATTCCATCCAATTCTTCAAATTTAGGAGTCATCACTAAAATTTCAATCCATGACCCTCCCTAAATCCATCCATAAATCCCTTTACCATATGTTATCGATATAATATTCTAAATGTTTACTAAATGTCTACTTGTCTTTAAGACCTCTACTACTTCTATCCAATGTCAAGTTATGAGTGTCTGCTCATAAAGAGCAGCTAAGTAGACTCTCTACACATATGCCTGCCATTCCAATACACTGTTTACACTGCTATCCTAGAGATTCAATTTTTTAATGAGGAATATGGTCATTGATAACATATCTATACACGGAAATAAGCTTATACAAATAATAAAATATGCATCTATATCCAAATCAATAAGTACTTTTGCAGAAGATCTATAAGGAGATATGAAGCGTGATGATGGTGATAAAGGAGAATGAACAAAGAAGGAAGTGGAAGAAGAAGATAAAGATGAAGACGAAGAAAAAGAATGATAATAAGAACAAGTAGAAGAAAGACTTTTAAAATAAAATAATTATCTACAAATAATTTTAAACACTAAAAAAAGATGAAATAATAGCAATATTCAATTTCTTTGCAAACTCTGAGAAGCTCAACAAGTCTTTCAAAAGCAACCACTACCGGAAAATAGACTGTGATGATCAGATGTAGTGCCTCAGAGAGAAGCACCCTCACTGTATTTCATTAATACCTTTCAATCACAGTGTCAAGGGTCAAAGAAAAAAAAGAGTAAAATATGAACTGATCCAAGCAGAAGATAGAATCAATAAACCAACCAAATAGAACAATGGGCTAGTGTGACATGGCTTCAGCACCAGATGTTGCTTGTGCATAAAATATTCCCCTCCACCCCAGTGTTCTTTGTATACTTTATTCCTTCTTATGCAGATCTCAGCTCAAATATAATTTTCTTACTAAAGCTTTGCATGAGTTCCAAACCCCGTGTAACATTGTTTCTAATATCCTAATTTTACTTTCTTAGTGTTTATAACAATAATTATTTGCAGAGATGTTATTAAAGTCTGTTTCTTCTTCATTAGTCTTTGAGTCCTTTGAGAGTAAAAATATATACTCATATATCCACAGGGCCTATAGAGTGCCTTAAAGGCATTCTATAAATATCTGTTGATGAGATGAATAAACAAAAAATGAGAACAAATAAATGAACAATCCAAAATCTCGCCATACTAGATTATTACTTTTGGTTTAGTTTCTGAGTTTAAGTCTGTCTCGAGGTCATAAAATGTTGGCTACAATTAAATGTTTCATATATGATAAAAATAGAAAAGGAAATCTGTGACAATACATAAAACAAAATCCAAGTTTTCCCTCTATTCCCTACTTCAATCCCACTGAGCTAACCAGTGCTAATTAACAACGTGTATAAATTCTTCCATTCCTTTTTCCTTGTTCATAATAATAATAGCTGATATTTATTGAGTACTTACTTATTATATCCAGACATTTGTTCTAAGCATTTTACATTTTGATTTCATTTATTTCTCAAAAATCTGTAATGAAATTACTGATACTACCCCATTTTGCAGATGGAAACACTGAAGTATGAAGATATTTAGCAATGTACCCAAGCTGGGAAAGTCACACAGCTGGTCAGAAACAGAGCCAGTATTCAAACAAATACTCAGATGATTTGGCACCAGAGTCCTGTGTGACTTTATGCTGGGTCTTTCTCAGTGTACACACTAACTTGCTATATATACCTGCGTAACAATGTACTGAGAAGCTTTCAATCAGTAATGTGTTTACAAAGCTGTTAGAACCATGCCTGGCATGTAGTAAACACTTTTTCAGTGTATGCAATTATTGCTACAATGTTTATTTGTTTTAATGAGATAGAACCTTACTATACATGTTAGTCTATAACTTGCTTGCATTACTTAGCAATATACCATAAGTATTGGATATTCTCCCTTGTTTTACTTATGCTTTTAAATATGTCTGTACACACATAGAAATCATTTTACAGAAATAGGTTCCTGTATGCTTGGAATCTCCTGTTTCCTACAAGTCCTATCTTCTTCCCTTTATCCACTCTAAGGAACATATTAACAACCTAATCATAATGTGTTTTATGAAATATTATTATTAATCCAACTGTACCTCCAAATTCAAAAGAAAAGAAAAAACATTTCCAAGAACAACAGCAGAAATCCCACAAACACACTCGCAGACTAGGTCCTTTGGTCATTGTTTGTACAATACAATACCTACTTCTGTGCATTTTGCTTTTCTTGTTCAAATGTATCTGATAGAAATAACTCAAAATCAACCAATAGGATTCTATTTTATTATTTTATTGTCTATGTGGTAGGCAAAGGAATAAGAGTTTATGTCAAAATTATTTTCTTGATGAGCAGTCACTTCATTTCCAGGTTTTTGCCGCCATAAACAGTGCTGCAAAAACATACTCAGATATAAATTTACACATGCTGCTTTTATTGCAAGGTTAAGGAACACATCATTTTAAATGTTAATAGATGTTACCAAATTGCTTTTCAAAAAGCCTGTGACAATTCACATTTTTATCATGAGTAAATGAAACTACTCTCTTCACCACATGACTGCCAACAGCAGGTGAATTGGTAGTTGTCACTTTATTTTGCATTTCACTGACTAGTGAGTTTGAAAATCTTTTCATACATTTATTGTCCATTTATATTTCTTTTATGTGAGTGGCCTATTCATATCCTTTGTCTATGTTACTATGAAAAAAAAATATATATATATATATATATATTGCCCTTTATCTGTTTATCTGTCATCTGNTATATATATATATATATATATTGCCCTTTATCTGTTTATCTGTCATCTGCATTGCAAAATTTTAACAAATCAAATTTTTTTCCTGTTATTTATTGTATCTTTTGCCATGGAAAAGCTTTATTTAAAATTTTGATAATTAACTTCTTCATATTTTATACTTCTGCCAATTATTAACTTACTGCCTGTCAGTTTCATACCCAACCTTCTGAACTCAGCTCTGTGATCCTGGGGCTGAAATTGCAATTTCCATTTCTGTTTACCAGTGGGGTCTATGTTGAGCTCTGGCCACAGTGGGAGCTGAGGGAGATGGCAAGGCTGGAGGAGGAAGCCAGGATCTGGCCTTTTCTATGTACTCCTTGTCTACTTGCTGTGTGCCTCTGGTGGACTCCTGTGGCTTGATTCTTCATTCCAGTAGCTCTTTTTATGGCAGCAGCTAAATCAATTTGAATTTTTATCAAACTCATAGAACCATCCTCATTGCACCCTCTTCAGAGATACTAACAGCACCTGAGGAGCATCTCATTTTAGAGGTCTGAGTTTAAGCCCTTCATGTAAGTCTTTTAAGACTTACTAACTCAAACTTTTGTTTGACCCCTCTTCCCTAGGTATTGTAGTTGCTTGGTACAGCTACCACCTCTCTGATCCTTTAGGGCTGTCTTTTAACACTTTCAGCTACCTAGTTAGTAATTATATATATATATATATATATATATATATATATAATGTATCTTAAATTATATGTTTTGGAATAAATGATGTGGTTTCTCTTAAACAGTGATATAATAATTCATCAATTAATTGGGGTTATTTGTATTTTCTTAGGAAGTAATCTATTTGCTCTAGATTTTCAAATTTATTGCCATAGTAATGCTTGTATTTTCTTTTTTTATATGCTATTCCTTCTATACACTTTATTTAATCTCCTCTATCATTCTAATGTATATATATATATATATATTTCACTTGATTAAAATAACTGGATTATCTATATTATTGGTTTTGTGGGTGTATATGTGTATATATGTGTGTGTATGTATATATGTGTGTTGTGTGTCCATGTATGTGTATGTGTCTGTGTACGTGATTGTGTGCTTGTGCATGCGTGTCTATGGGTTGATGTTTGTACATGTATATGTGTGGGTTTTTTTTAAAGCCATATAGCACAGCATAATGATAAAAACATTTTGTAGTTGTTAAGAGAATATAGCTATTAACTTAATGCTCTAGTGCAGAATTCACCAAACTTTTTTTTAATAAAAGCCTAGTTTTGCAGGCCTATAATCTTTGTCTCAACAAATTAACTCTGCCATTGTAATACCGAAGCATTCATAAACAGTACACAAATGGCATGCTCTAGGGTCACTCTCTGTTCGAATCTTTTTCCTCTATCCCATGACTTTGCCCAACTAACTTATCTTTTCATGTCTATATCTCATCTTAAATATCACCTCACCAGGAGCATTCTATGTTTCTCTACTGGATCATTATTATTTAAGGTGTGGTCTGTGCACCAGAACATCCAAATCACCTTGGGGCTTATGAGAAATTCAAAATCTTGGGCTCCATGCAGTGGTGTGTTGGAGCTGGTTCACACTGATTTGTGAAAGCAGAATATGCACAACTCTTCCCAAATCAGAGTTCAGTGACATTGAGTTGGTAGCTTGAAATTGTCTACGGAGGGAATATTTACACCATGGCAGTTTGCAAATGCTACAAATGAGAGTGTTTTATTTCAGAAAACAAGAAAAACTTGTTTCTTGCACAGCATTGACTTACCCCAGACCTACTGAATTGGAATCTGTATTTTAATAAGATCTCTAGAACATTTATATTAATATTAACATTAAAATTTGAGAAGCATTGCAGTGGATCATTTTTTCTCAAAGTACATGTTAGAATCACGGGGCATGCTAATTAAAATACAAATTCCTGAAATTCATGTGTACATAGACTCAGAACCTCTTTTTTTTTTTTTTTTTTTTGAGACGGAGTCTTGCTCAGTCACCCAGGTTGGAGTGCGGTGGCACGATCTCAGCTCACTGCAACCTCTGCCTCCCGGGATTCACGCCATTCTCCTGCCTCAGTCTCCCGAGTAGCAGGGACTACAGGCACCCACCACGATGCCCGGCTAATTTTTTCTTTTGTATTTTTATTAGAGATGTGGTTTCCCCATGTTAGCCAGGATGGTCTCGATCTCCTGACCTCGTGATCCGCCCGTCTCGGCCTCCCAA